>NC_054542.1:3677633-3694327 GCF_017654505.1 Polyodon spathula
TAATGATTGTTATTAATACTGTACAACATGTATATCAGGATATTCAGTTTGTTAAAAAACATATTAATAATTGTGTGTTATTCAACATATATCTCCTGTTTACTGGTTTTACCTTATTGAATGAACCCAAGACTATTTGTTTAACACTGCCATCACTTCCATTGTTTGCTAATTTCTGAGGTCACTTTCAGTCACGGATGGAAAATATGCTCAGACTAAACATTGAAAGTTGCAGAGTTCAAATTCTTCTGCGCCTCAGAGACTATCTCGAGCCAGGTGTTCTACTTCCCTCTTCAGAAATAAAAAAGGTTCATCAAGTCTATTAATTAACAATAAGCAACCTTTCCAGGGGCTGGCGGAGTACATTGCCTAGAGAACTGTTGTTATAGTCTTATATAGTTAACTTACAAGAATGGAGATGAAATTCACACAAAACAAGATTTCACAGAAATAATTTATATATATATATATATATATATATATATATATATATATATATATATATATATATATATATATATATACACACACACACACACACACACACACACTTGTGCTTAATTTAAACCTCTACTCAAGTTCTACAGATCTCATGGTTTTACTGTATGTTTCATTCAACAGTGCTAAATGACATACACATGGTATTTAAAATAAGCCTCTAACCATATCCTCTACTTTGTGAAACTATAACAATTACGTGCACACAGCCTGACTGCAGGGATTCTAACAAGTTCTTCCATCACAATAAGTTCCTAACAAAAATGAACCTGTCTTTCAGTGTCTCTGCTCCCATCACACCTCAGGAGTGCAGCTTCCACATTAGCACTGTCCTTGATGCATACAGCTTTGCTTTAATCATGCAATACTGATTGTGCTGTCTTTATAAATAGTGCTGATGAGATCTAAATCCCCAAACCTGTCCTTGTCTTAAAAGTGCGGAGAACACAATCCCAATGATCTGAATTCAGATCCATTATAAACGGTGTTACATAGTCGCATTATCAGATTAATTGAGAGTGTGTGTGGTGTACTTCCAGAACATCTGACACTTTCTAAAGGTTTTCCCCAAATGTTTATCAAGCAATGGTCAATAATGCTTAAGGTCATCCTGTTACTTAACAAATTAGTTTTGGATAGGCATCAGGCATGTCATATTAAATGGAAAGGCTTGTAGTTGTATCATAAAGAAGATTCAGGGTAGTTCTCATATATATATATATATATATATATATATATATATATATATATATATAAAAGAAAAAGTTAATGTAGGTACACAAAAATGTGAATTGATAAAAAAAAACAATTATGGATGGATTTTTTAAAAAAATTTAAAATTTTTATTTTTTTAATTGCTCTCTCATTTTTACTAACTCAAAACACACAGTGAATACATGAAAATACAGGATACATTCAATTCTGCCAATGTACATGTGCTAGAAATATACAGAATATAATATTTCTTTTTCTCTTGACTAGTGAAACTAGTATGGTAAAACTCATGGACTTGAAGTGCTAGCTAGTTCATATTGATGTGTAACATATATTTCAATATATTTGTAACTGTCAATTATGTTTCAGTCTTGTACAGACTAAGGAAGTAAGATTACCAAGAACAAACAGACACTTATATAGAGCATGGACAGAATTAATCACTAGTGCTTTATAACAAATAACTTGTATTTTGTTATTAAATTATTGCTGCTTTAAAAATAGTGCTGCTCCACACTGAATCCACTGGTCTGGGTTTCCTCCACATGGTACATCAATGTTTGTCACTACACAAACTCGCTCTGCGCTGGTGTACACTGGCAAGGGGATGCACTCTTCAGGAGAATAAGGCCCGCTGGCATTCTGATGGAAATGAATACATAAATAACACATCCACATTTGCCTTTTGCTATTTTATTACATAATAAAAAAAAAAATTTAAAAAAACGTTGCTCAGTAAATAAATACACACTATACCACATAGTACCTGTCTGTACCTACTCAATCGCTCCAATATGCCCTACAGCATAAGGCCTCTTTAAAACTACTATGATAATGAAGGCCATTACTACAGTATTTATATTAGGGTAAAATGTATACAAGACGTGCATGGTATGTAGCCCAAGGCTGGTTAGTATAAAAACTGTTGTGTAAGTTGATTATCTAGACATTTTTGTGGGTCCCGTAAAAGGGGGGAGCGACTAATACACCAGTGCAACATACGTGCCGGTGTGTCTAATATTAAACTACTGTACCAGTGCTACAGTGGGATTACTACAGCCACGGTTATGGCTCACACAAACAACAACCCGATTATTTGTTCAAGATCTACGGCATTCAGAACACAGAACCACTGTTTTAATTAAAAGTTTTAATTTCTTACTCTCAGTACCCTTAGTCATTTTGAATGTTAAACGCAAGCTTACAGACTCTTGACTGACCTCCTCTTGACCCAGACACTTGCATACGCGGAGAGAAAAATACTGGATAAATTGATCAATCTTCGAAATATGAAAACTTCAAAGCTATACTGCTTCACTATTAACAAAATTGCTGTCAGTCTCTAAATTTCCTTATTCCCACCCTCCTGAGCCATTGATTTTTCAACATTTTCAGATTGAACCCGCCCCTGGGATTCATACCAAACAACTATTGGTTAGAAAGCCGAGTAAACTTATCAAGTCTTCCGTTCGTTGGAACTACAATTCTATAATAATGCAGGTGATTTTGAGACTGCATAAAGGAGGACAGTCAGACAAAAAATGAAAATGCTATATAACAGGTTTAAAATTGCATGTTTTTACGGTAATTAACCTTATACAAAGGGTGCATGTTTAATTCAGAAGCATTAGGGTAATAGGTGCCTTTTAGATTAAAAACATGCTATTGTTACCTTTTTCTTGACATTAAAAATGTCTAAGATATGACCATACCAGTGGTTATTCAAAGTACTAAAGTAATTCTCAATGAGGGTTCTGAACTTTTTCATCATCCAGCATGCTTTCAAAACTGTTAAGCAAACTCTTTCCTCCTGTCGCTGAAGCTCATGCTTACTTAAGACTAGAGCAAACAAAAGCATAAGTGAAAAAATGAATTTCATCAAAGAAAAGGATAAATAATTCACCACCTGTCTCATCACAAGTTTATGTTAATGAAACATATATTCCAGACTTGTTACTGTACAATTCGCTACTCATGTGACTTCAAACCAAATGGAAAGTAGAATATCCCCAGAAGATGTTCAAATAATTTAACAGGTGACAGCTGTTAATGTGTGTCTCTGTTATTTTCCAGTTTCTTTGTTTTAGGTTTAAGGCACAAACAAGAATCTCAAAATGTAACGTAGAAGAGAAATGTCCTTGATATAACTATGCTGATTGTTTCCTGAAGCATTCCTATTGCTATTGTTATTGCAAACTATGCCTAAACAAATACCAGGTCCCTTCTGGGATATGTGATGGGTATGGAAGCTCCTGCTGTGGCAGTTTGGAGGGGAAAAAAAAAATCCAAAAAATATACTTATTTGAGCCAAGGAGTCTACAGGAACAAATGTTTCAAAACAGGAAGTATGAAGACATGTAAACAATGACGAATTTTGAACATTATGTCCTAGAGTAATATTGTGGTCTCTCTCAGACTGAATCATGAATAGCCAAAGTGGTTTGTTGAAAAACAGCTTCTCTCAGACTTTCTGCAAAGTGGGCTTGACCTCTGTATGACTTAATTCAACCAAAAGGATGGCCTTATGACACTGGGAATGTGCTGGCTTGTTCATTTTATCAAAAAGTCTGCTGTATTACTGGATTTAAAATGATGTTGCAGACATTCTCCAAGACTACAAAATCTGAGTTAACCCCTTGACCTCCAACCATGTTTAACACATTTGTCTGTGCAGAACAAAGCAGCAGCAGTAAATATGATCAATATGAAAAGCTTCCTGCATCTACCTTCTTCGCCAAGCTTTGAGCACCTCAATGACCTCAGCAACAATAAGTTTAAAGGATGAAATGTAGTGCTGTATAGGAAGTGATTCCTGATGAAAGTGGAAACAGACAGGTGCAAATTGCTTATTTTTTATGAAAAGAGTTGACAGAAAAAGGCCACTGGATAATGCTGGTGCCAGTGCTTACTGGGATTGAGGTCAAGAGCCGCTAGCTGATTATAATGTAATTTATAACGTAGGCACAGAAGTTATCTAGCAGTTATGACTACAATATCCACTGCACCTTTGTTTCCTGGTATTTATGTACTTACCAAACATGAATGGTCGAGACATCTAAAGATGCTTTTATTGTTCTACTTTTATTTTCTGCTATGACAGGTTTTAAATTGGGATCATCTTATTATGGTATCTTTTGTTGAATTAAATGGATCCTTTTCATAGAAGCAGGTCAATGAGAGCATGGTGTGTTGTTGAGATAAGACACCGTCTGAAGCCAGCAATGGAATTTAAAGGTTCAGGAGACTAAATAATTTAGTACCTGAGGAATCCAGGCCATATAACAAGGGGGTACTGCTGACACGCTGGGAGAGTCATGCTGGTTCTCTGAAAGCCGGTTTCCGTCAAAGCTGCACCCTTCCAGTTGCAGGCCGCCAATCTGCAACGGAAATATAAAATATTTACAAAACACTGTGAACATTAAAGTCACTATTTATTTTAAAAAGCTCAAGCACTGTCAAATTGATTTGACTAGGACCATTTTGCACCTCAGGGAACTCATCATCATGGTAGAATTGTATATCATTCTATATAAGCTTTAATTTATCCCTAACACAATATGACCTCCCTTAATATTCCTTATTGTTAATGATGAGGGATATTTTGGGCAGGTTTCAGTCCCTGCAAATAGCCTCTTCTCATTTCCAAACTCTTCTTATATTCTAATGCTTTCCACAGGTGCTTTGACCGGATTTTTTTGTGGAAATGCATCAGGATGCAACAGTAAGGGAACAATAAGGGTTCATGGAACATGAAGAAACACTTAAAAATGTCCTCCTGGAAATATGAAATCAAGTGATAGCAGGATGGCTTTCACCTTCTTGATTCTTTCACACCGGATACTGTACTGTTTTGTAAAAAAGCGACTTGCCATCGCGTGAGTGTCTTGAGGGACACCGATTGGTTTATTAAATCTTTCCAGAACCGTAGTCATATCATTGAATTGTGTATTCTGATTTCCACGAGTGCACCTCATCACTTCAAAATTCCATGGAAACAAACTGAAAAATGTGTCGCTATTTCTTTTGCTATATAAAGTTGGAAATTGTTCAAGCTCTTGAAAAAAACCTGAACCAGATACAAGCTGCCGAGAAATTGTATGTTTCCCGTTCTGGTGAGTTGCTTCACCATTAAATAATGTGCATATCTTGTACATTGTTGCTGCATTTTGTAACGTGTGTAGGGGTGCTGTGTTAATTTAGTTTGACAGTTAGTTTATTGACATTAAGTTAACCCTAAGTAACACATTATTTTTGCCTCTACCATTGTGATAGCCAGAAAAACACTCACCAGCTAATTTCATATTACATAGCGATTTAAGCTTTTTGACTGTGATGTCTTGCTTTAGTTTAATTAACTTTAGTTTGTCTTACTTTATTATTATAGTTTATGAACATACATTTACCTATTTTGCTTTTACTTATTCAGTTCATTTCATATTTTGATGCCCATGCATCATAAGTAATACATATTTATTTGTTTAACTGTAATGATACTGGATTGAAAAATTAATGAATGGTTTATGGGCTTTGCTAAATGGTAACTGATAAACCAATTTGTACACCTGGATAAAAGGGCTCTGAGTGACAGGCTCATGTGGGTAGTGTAGGAGAGCTGTGGAAGCAAGTAAGAGAAGAGGACAAGTAAGGAATTAAAACTGAAAGTGTAACATCCAAGTCTGGCTTGGATAAAGGCGGTTTGGTGTAGTGCAATACACGAAACACATTCTGACACAGGGGAAAATATTGTGTTGTTTGTTTGGCTTTGTGTCATGGAAACAGCTTAGCTGTCCTGACTTTAGGCAGGGAAACGGAAAACTGAAGTTAGTACTCTGAAACAGAATTAAGATTTTTGAATTTATTTTCTTTACTTGCAGAAAGAACATCATCACCCCTGTGTTACATGTTGGCTTGAACCTCAACTGCAAAACTCCAGTATTTTAAATTATCACGCCAGCACGGGCACCCCACACTGCATTGGCTACAGGTTTTTTTTCAGATCAGTCCAAGGCATTCTGTTGAGATCTGGTGATTGTGAAGGCCATTCCATAACTTGTATCTTTGTTTTCTTCAAGAATTCCAGAGTTGACTGCCATATGCTTTGGGCCGTTGTCGTGTTGGAAAATAAACTGCTTGCCAATCAGCCTACAAGCAGATGGTATCATTGTACTTTGTAGAATGTTTTGATACATGGCTGCATTCATTCGATCTTCCAATCACACACATGTCTCCAGTTATGAATTTTCTTTAAAAGTGGTTTACAGTGAGGTCTACATACATACAACTTTTCTGCGTTCTGGTGCCTTATGCCTGATGCTTCTAAATCTTTAAGTACTTGGCTGTTAATCTTGGATATTTTTTTTTCACTGCTCAAACAATGCTTATACCTACTGTACCTGTAATTTTCCTTGGACGTTCACTTCTTGATTATTGCTCTGATTGTAAATTTTGCTTCTTCAACAGATGTTAGGAATAATTACCTCTTTCTGGTTCTTAACTTTATAATGGAGCTTTATTTGGTAATGGTTTTCAGTCAATGTCATTATATATATATATATATATATATATATATATATATATATATATCTATATATATATGTGTGTGTATATGTGATACACATATATATATATATATATATATATATATATTATATATATATATATATATATATTATGCATGACATTTGTACAGACTATTTGTAAATTTATTGTAAATGTATTCAATACTTAACTTGAACAAAATTTGAACGAAAACAATGCTTTTTATTGTATTTGTATAAAACAGTGTCTGTCAAGGCCGTGTGGACACCTGTTTTGACGATATATCTCGGAAACTACCTGCTGTATGGAAGGCCTGGGTTGCAAGGATGTGCGGTTCTTTGATGGACCCAGATTCAGTTAACAAGCTGACTTATTAGATATGGATTGATGCTATAGAATGAAATACATTGCTAATAGTAATATATCCAATATATATATATGTTTTTAAACTCCAATTATTTTTAATGTTCTAGAACGTAGCTGTGGGTGATCTAGCTTTTTGCATTTTATGGCCTGAAGGCCAAGCATATGATAACCATATTTGTATTACTGTATTGAAGTATTAATGCTGTTAAACCTGTAAAAGCACTGGATCGCCCAGACTGCTTATTACTTGGGATTTACCGTGGTCTGCGCAACCAACCAATCCAATTTTTACAGCATTTAATAAACCTAAAAGAGCACGACTACTGCTCTGATTCGTTAAAACTTCAAATTAAATGAGGCTGTGTGATTTTTTTGATTATTAAAAAGTTGTCTGGACATATAGCATGCCCAGTGCACAAACAAAACCACTTACAGGAGTTTAAAACATCTCTGTTCTTAAACATCTCCCCTGAGTTTAAGGAGTGTGCTCAGAGCATATATATATATATATATATATATATATATATATATATATATATATATATATATATATATATATATATATATATAATACACACATACAGTACAGTACATACATATACATACACACACACACAAAAGCGTATGTGCACATCTTACAGTTTGTTAAACTACCATACATTGTGTATTCTGGTCTTTGCCATATTAATTAGTGTCTAGTGTTCACTAAATGCTTTAACATAATTTCGTGAATCATCTTATATTAAGTGTGGGGTGCCAATACTTTTGTCTGCGACTGTAACAAAATGTTTAGAAATGCTGTTTAGAAATGCTGAAACACTGATTATTTTTCAAATTAAAGTAACACAATTACCTCTGAAACTACATTTGTGCTTGCTGCTACTTCAGCAAAAGGTCTCTTGCATAGCCTTTGCCACGTGCATGTTGCCAGGCTCTGGCGTCCAATACAATTAAAGAAAAGACTGTCTCTAGTTCAGATCAAAGCATAACCAATATTTTCTATGAATGCGAGTTCCTCTCAGTAGCGGTCATTTCCTTTAATTATCTCCTGATTGCTTAGGTGTTAACAGCAGTCACTGGGGTTTTGCAGCAGAGAGATGGAGAGATAGGCTTTAACAATGAAGTGTGCAAAATGAATACACCAATCCCTGGCCAAAAAAAACTCCCGGTTTTGAATACAGACACAAGAAAACAAAGTGTTAGAATGCATTGTGTGAGATAACAGCTGAGATAACATTACCCCCCCTCACCCCTGTAATACTTCCCTTTGAACATTTTTAAGGTTTATTTTTTGGACACATTAAACTAACAGTGTACTATGAAATGGAATGGATCTTTTTATTTTTATTTTTTGCTTTGTTTAATTAAATTAATGTGAGCTTCTGGTGGTCTAGCAACTCAAGAACAGCTTGGTCAAAAAGGTAAGGAGCCATGGAGCACAAAGGGATTTGAAGTACCAAAATATTATTATACTAGGTCTTTGTACCTTGACTTGTTGTTGTGCCCCTGTAATTCTGCTTTTCCAGGATGCTACAAATTTCAGACTGTCCATTGAGCAAGACATGGTTCTGATGGGAGAAAATAAAAAGAAAGATAACTTTAAACTTTTTTCCATGATTGCAACAAAACTACTAGGAGGAATGGTAATGGTAAAGTTTCATAACGATAAAGCCATGTAATACAACATAGGTACATAACCATGACAATTTAAATGTATTTTAGTGAAATGTGCAAAATAAAACTTTGCATGTATATAACATACCTTGCCGTCTCCTGTCGCAGGGCATTAAGGAAGGTGTCAGGATGGAACAGTTCTGCGAGATCAAGTGTATCTGAGAGCAAACTCTGTTTCTCTGCTTTGTCAACCCAGTTCTGGAATTTAAAATATCACCAAATCAACGTCAGCCATTTGTATTTTATTGGCAAAACTTGAAAATACAATGATGATCTTTTGTGAGTACATCGCTGAGAGAAATATTTAGGAATTCAGTACCGTATTTTGTCAGCCTTCTCTTTGTTGCACAGAACAAGAAACATACATTTCACATAATTATATAAATCTCATTTAGGTCTTCTCTTTTGAGTTACTCTCAGAATGATTGTACTGGATTAGCAGTGGTGAGTCAGTGAGGTGCAGCAGCAAAAGCTCAGGGCAGAGTGCCAGGGGATTTGGGTAATCTAATCTCACCTGTGTCACAGACATGTTTGTACACCTGAGGCAAGTTGTTTACCTTCCACATGCACAACAAAGGTTTTAAATTGTTATGTCTGATTTGAATTACATAATAATAATAATAATTACTCCATTCTTTAATCAAACAGCTCTTCATTTTCACAAAACTAGAACCAAGTTCTCTTAAGCACCCTCAATGTGTTTTGGTTTTCATTTTGTAACATGGCCCATTGTGTCAAAAGCAAAGCACGTTACTTTAAATTGTCTTAAAAAGTGTTACATTGCTTTTTCCCCAGAATGGTTGTAATGTATTGTTTTTCTTTTTAGTGACATGGTAACAATGGAATTGAGTTAATCCAAAGAAAACCCTTGTTCTGATGAGGTACCTTGTGTTAAAATGGTCAGGAAATTGTGTCGTAGTAAAAGTGGCACACATATAACAATGTGGGTAAACCCATGATGAGCTTACTTCAGTTGTGTTAATCAGTTAATATCTTGAGTACTTATTGTTTTTAAATGACTACCAGTAATACTTAGAGCTTTCTATTGTAAATCCCATGAGGACAGGACTTCCTGAATTTGAATTGGGCTGATTATTAGTGACTTCTCTATGACGCAAATGTCTCAGAAAGAGGAAAGGTAGGATTGTTTACAGATGAAAGGTGTTACATCACTTCCTGTCTGGAAAGCAAGCGATGAAGTAGTACAGTACTGTGTCCAAGGGGGCTCCTACAGCTCAACGTAAGGAAAAAAAAAAATAATAAAATAAAATAATTTTTGAGGTACAAGTATGCTTTGTTAATATCCTTCCTAACAATTTTGCATCTTTCTACTTA
Source organism: Polyodon spathula (assembly GCF_017654505.1). Classification (NCBI taxonomy): domain Eukaryota; kingdom Metazoa; phylum Chordata; class Actinopteri; order Acipenseriformes; family Polyodontidae; genus Polyodon; species Polyodon spathula. The sequence goes on from NC_054542.1 coordinate 3,687,759, forward strand.
ATTTGTTGCCAGACAAATAACTCAACGCACTGTTTTTACTTCGATAACCAATTAGTTTAATATATTATAGCCCCACCCTTATTAACACAGTCTGAAAAGGGAGTTGTTGAAAAAGTAGCCTCAATTTCTCATGTTAAAAGATTTTCCATAACTCATCTTCCCCTGCATGACTGGGCTGTGTGGCACAACAATGTGAGCTAATTCATTGCTGTGTAGAACAGAACGCTCCAAGGTCAATTAAATTGCAGTCAGTAAGCAACAGTCTTTGTCTGCCGCACACTAGCACCTCCTTTGGGAACTATTTCCATTCTCTCAATCTGCTGTGGTGGGGGCTTTAGGGTGTAGCTTCTAATTTTGATTAAAAAAAAACAAAAACAAAAAACAAAACAAAGCAAACAGGAGAAAACTGCCTTTGTCATGTAATGCGATTGTGTCAGCATAACTTTTGGGTGTGGCCTATTTTGTGTGTTAGCTTTGAGCGATTTTGTTAGTTAGTCCAAAAAAAAAAAAAAAAAAAAAAAAAAAGGTATCGCCTCTTCTTCTCTTGTATATTTAAGGCAACAGTTTTTGCTTGTCTGAATTTCTCAGAGCAGCATTAAAATGTATGATCATTCCGCCTGTACAGTATCACTTTGGAGGAGTCTGTGAAGCTGTATTGGAAAGCCGTAATGTATACCTACTTTAGTATTGCTGTGTTTGGTTCATCCTTTCAAATAATGTGTTGGATTAGCAAATAACTGAAATTCTAACAATGTTTACAGTACAAAAAATTGCGTATGGATTGCCCCCCCACCCCCACCCCACCCCACACAAATGCTTCTTTTTCACTGCTGCGTTAAACTTCATGAAGCCCCTCTCTCTCTAAATTCCACCAGCACCCAGCATAAACTCCCTTCAAAATCACAACATGAAGAGGACGATGCAATCCAGCAGAAATAAACTCCCTGTACAATCACAACATGAAGGGGACAATGCAATCCAGCAAAAGAGTAAAGCACGTTGCCTTTACGTTTTCATTTTACAGCGTTTCCTCAAAATCGGGCCCACAACCGAGTATCCACTGCCTAAAGAACTAATGTGCCAAACTGACCGACACAGATTTTTCCTCCTCTATTGAATACAAAACAAAATAACAAAACTAAAGCATATACATCACTGATTCAGTAAAGACTTAAGAAGAGTCCTACATTATGTTCAAATAGACTCTTACCCTTTTACCATGTATGTCATATAGTATATATATATATATATATATATATTATATATATATATAATATATATATCTATATATATATATATATATATATTACAGTTCTAGAGCACTCGTGACTGCTGTCAACAAAACTGTTTTTCTTGTCACAAAAGAAGGAGCACCTCGACGTAAATAGTTTAACCTCTGTGTAAATTAACGACTTTATGCTGATGAATTTTGTTATTTATTTATTTATTTTCAACTGCCAGCTCTCTCTCTGTCTGTCTTGCTTAATCCGTTTACAGTAATTGCAGGTTCAGAGTAAAAGGTTACACTGAAGCAAATTGTACTCCCACAGTCTGCTGCATAATCACTCCTGGAATGAATACCTTCATGGTACTGGTCTATTAAAAGACATTAGTTTTTTTTTGTTTTTTTTTAAATCAAACAACTATTCAAGATAATTACCAACAAACATCATCGGCTAATTACGGATGTTTATGAGACAACTCTTGTTATGATTGTTAAGGAACAGTATAGAGAGAGAGTGCATCAATGCAGCCAATGAATAAATGTGTATAATCTGGTGAAACAAACAGAGAACGTTATAGGCTTGTTTGAAGTATGTTTGAAAGAATAATAGCCACGGCATGTTGGAAGTACAAAATATATGGGTACACAGGTCAATAAAAGTTTATTTAAATACAGTACTTCAGGAAGTCTTTAAGAATTACTATTTCAAAGTTTTTTGAGAAACTAAATGTAACCCACGGGTAATACAGAATCGCATTATGGATGAGAATTACTATGGTATAGGCTTGTTAAATGCAAGGAGAGATTAGAGTACCCTTGAAACATTATTATTTATACCTAAATTAGAGGCCTGGTTTTACAGCATGATCTCACATTTACAGTTCCCACAGTTTAGTCTTCTTCATTACTTGCACAGGAGAGTAAAATAGCCTGTCATCTGTGTGTTTCTGTACAGGTCAAGGCAGGTTTAAGATTCACTCAAAAGCTTTTGGCAAGCTTGGAAGTTAAGACAATGATTAAACCTTCCCTGAGGTACTTCCCACTGAGCTTTTAAGCTTTTACACAGCAAGAATAGTTTGAAAGTTATCTAACAACATTAAAGTAAAAAAAAAAAACAATAAATAAAGAGCAAATAAGGTGATGTGGCTGTTGTGTTTGGAGACTTGCAAAATTATAAAATAATGTGGTTAAATTCACTTCCCGGTAACATGTTATTGTTTACCTTCGATTCCAATGGGATTTTTACCTGGCACACAGTGCCACCTATCGGCTAATTGTTGTAACTGCATAATGTATTTATTTTTTCTTAAAAGGAAAGTAAAATCTTAGCTTTATGGTTGATGTTTAACTAAAACTTATTAAAAAAATAAATAAAACATGAAAAAACTAACATCGTTTTAGATGTGTATTTCATTTTCTTAAATAAAAACATAGTATTTCATGCATCTTGAATTTGGGGTGTTTATAAAATATCAGTCAAATCTAGGATGCTATTTTTTTATTATAGACTGTAGAGCACAGTCTAAACAATTACTATTCCTAAATTTGCAATGCCATGTGCACTTCTGGTTGTTTGAGAGGTACACTTAATTTGAGATGCAACAGCTTTTCAAGCCATTGCTACTTAATATGGCATTTTCCATTATAACGAGTTTCAGGCTAGTGTGCTGTATTGCTATTTTTTAATGGTTGATTTTTATTTTCAACATAAATAAGCAAAGTCTCATTGCTTCAGGTAATACTGTGAAATTAATTTTCCTGTTCAGCAAATTAACACGACTTAAGCCATATGCATAATTTACACAAACATATACAAGAAACATATGTACTGGTTGACAGTTAACTATTTTAAAATTGTTATAATCGTAAGTTAGTTACTGTGGTTCTTGCTATAACATATATAAAGTAGCTTGTTCTCTCTTTTCCCAGGAGAAAAAATATTTTTTTGTTGTTTCATGGCTGTATTTTTTAATATTTATATGTGTGTGTCTACTTGCAAGCTTCCCTGAAATTATAAAAAATAAAACATTATAGAAAAATGTACTTAAGGCCAATCTTTGCAGCTTTCCTTCTAATGTGAAATACATTTTACAGGTGCAGCATTTGGGCCTACATTACTTAGAGCAGTGGATCCCAACCCTGGTCCTGGGGAATCCTCTGTGTCTGCTGGTTTTCATTCCAACTGAGCTCTCAATTACTTAATTACACTTAATTGAGCTAATAATTTGCTTAATGTGTTCCTGTTAAAAAAATAATAATAATAAAAATAAAAAAAGTTTCTATGGTTTCTGAAGTACTTTATAATGTTCCCATTGAGTATTTTTAGTGAATTTTTATTAGAAGAGTCAACCACAGCCAAAAAAAAAAAAAAAAAAAAAAAAAAAAACCTCTGGTCCTGGGACAGCATCCCAATGAAAAACGCTTGGTCCGTAAAAGGTTAAACATCCTAACCTTAGAAAGCGTTTATGTGGAATCAAAATACTGCTTTTTGAATACACCCTAGAAATGTTATAATTACATCCATGATTGTCATTCCTAACTGAACATGCACGAATCAGACCCTGTTAAAAGTTTCTGACTATCAGCTTGATGCTATGACATATTTTCCTGGTCTTTGAATGTTCATTAACCACTTTATCAGAATATTGTAAAAACTGGCACTACACAAGCATTGTTTTAAGAAAGAACAAGTAAAGACATTCCATGCCTATCATGTTGTAAACACTGCTTCATGGAGTAATAAAACCTGCAAGCTAATCTTAGCTGGGTGGAATTCTATGTTTATGAATGTATTTTACAGTCTAAAACTACATTAAGTTCAAATAGATTCGTGAATTTTCCATTTCAGACATCCTTATCTCCCTTAATCCTTAGGGTAAACTGTGCAACTGCATTTAATGAGCACACACTGGATGTTCACCTTACTCTTATAAAGATTAGTTTAAATATAACTGTTAAACTTTGAATTATGTTAGACACAGGCAAGAATCTTTACAACCAAAAGACCACTTTTTATAGAACTTTAAGTCTTTTCAAAACATTACATAAAAAAAAAAAAATCATCAATTATATATTTAAAAATTCTTAAAATCAAAAACTAGTAAATCTTAGTAATCTAACCAAACGCAACAGGGACCAGGGGCAAAATATAATATGTATTGTATGAAAAGTTTACAGAAGACAAAGATCAATTTGTAATTATCAGGACGGCTGGGCTGAGATCCCAGGAGAAAAAAAACAAAACAAAAAAAGTCACGATCTTACTGGAATACGGTCCAAGATACAAATGGTGATATTCTTTAGACATGTGGAAAATCTAAACTACCTGCACATGAAAACTGAAAGTACCTGTTTTGAGGTTCATAGTTTGAAAAGTCTGGTATATAAAGATGGTATATATTTAACAGAACCTGTTGTAGTTTGTTTGATCTGAATATTATTTTGCTCTGTAGAAGCACACACTGTACAAGTATTAACCATGTTCCATCTTCCTTTGACCTTCCTGTAATTATAATTGTGTTGAAAACATTTCTCATCTGCCACCAAACATCTTCTCCCTCATCACCCCTCAGATTAAAGACAAACTATCTGTGCTCAACTGATGGATTACAGCACTCCCTGTATCATCTTTTAAAAATCTAACTTTTAAAACAGCGACTGCATTTCAAACTAACCAGGTAAGGGGAGGTTTATTTGAAATGCAGAAGCTGTCAATCCCAAACCATGAAGGAACAAGGGACCAAATGAGAGTGAAAACACATTTTTCTAAACATTTCTGTGCCATGCGAGTGTTATCACATGGCAGTCGTGACCCTATCAAAGAGTGAATGTCTGGATTCCATTTTCGGTGAACAGGGCAGGGCGCCTATAGAGCTGCAGGGCAAGCATCCAAGTCCTCAGAGGCTGCGAGGGACAAGGAGCCCTCATGAGCCAGCACAAACCTGTGCACGGCTACCCAATCAAGCACCCCTCACAACACCCCACACGACACAATCCTCCTCTCCTGTGTATGTGGAGGAGTGTGGGGCACGTGAGTAATCCAGACCCAATGGGAAACTATCATCTATGGTTGCTAAGGAATACTGAATATGTTTCCCGAAGGATGAGAAGCAGAAAAATTTGAAAAACAAAAACAACCGTGGATGTCAGCTTGGCTCCTAACTAGGCAATGCTGAAGATAAAATGGTGCTGATTCCTTCTACTCGTGATACTTCATCCTCTCGGGGGCAGGGACTCTGTACCTGAGGCAGAGGGGGCTCTTTGAGCAGCTTTGACATATGTGCTCAGCAGGGCCAGATTTAAGGGGGGGCAACCGGGACATTTGTCCAGGGCCCTGGGCTGCTGAGGGGGCCCACAGCACAGGTTAAAATAAATAAACAAACAAATAAATGAATAAATAAAAATCGCTATTTTACTAATTGAAATCCAATTCACTTGCCCCGTTATCGTGCCAGCTAAACACCGGCTTCAAGTTACTGGCCATGCGCATGCAGTAAAGCGGCGAGAGAGACAAACACAGAACAAGTGGAGAAACTCAGCGGTGCAGCAAAATGAAAAAGCAAAACAAAAGGAAAAGCAAGCTAGTGAAAGATGCCTGCTAGAAAAAAATCCAGAGACTATGACATTACGGTTTTAAATCCCTTAAAGATGAAGTAACGCCAGCAAATGAATCTGATCACCCAGTCGACAAGGTTTTTGGGGGCGCTACTGGTCCTAATGACGGGCCCGAAGAATTGAAATGTAATGAAGAAGAAGTCGGACTCAGTCTACCCACACTACCAATTAACACTCAATGTAACTCTAATCTGTCTTTTGCTTTAACTTATAGCAAGGACCCGGATGAATGAAATGCACTCATGAATTTAAAGATTGTAATTACTAAAAGTACAGTTAAAACAAAGAACAAATCTGTGATCACTAATTGTAAATATACTATTTTATTAGATTGGCACTTTAGTATGTTATTATTAACTGTGGTATATTAGTAGATTTTGCCAATTGTTGTAGTGCAATTATCAAAATCAGGGGTGGGAGGTTAAGTATTATTATTTTGGTACTATAAATTTTAGCGGTTTTCTTTTTGTTATTATAACTATGTATTTGTTTGGAGGGAATAACTGCATTATATTTAAGGAGACCACTTCAAGTTATTTAAACTGTCAATTGCAAATTGCTCCCTTCAGTAAATTTTACTTTATTTGTCTTTTCTTTTTCCATTTTTGTGCTTGTTTATTTGTTTTCTTCCTTTCTATACCTGCCCAGGGACTGCCAAAGACAATTACTCATAGCTAAATCTTTGACATGTCATAAATGTACAAAATTGTATGCTGTCCCTGTCAAATAA
>NC_054542.1:3694827-3767115 GCF_017654505.1 Polyodon spathula
GGAACCTTTAAGTTTTTTTATTTTTTTTTTAAAACTTACATGACATAAGCAATTAGTATTTGTTTGTTTTTTCCACGGTAACATAACATGAAGCAGACAATGTCAACTTTGTGCATAAAATAAACATTTACAATATGAAATGCTTAGTATTGCAAATAGGCCCAAACGAGTGGATGATTAGCTCAAGTTCAAGAGCTCTTGCCTTGTGTGTGTCCACACTGAAACTATTTTGTGTGGCTTCTTTTGTAGGTTCAATGTTTAGGATTATTATTATTATTATTATTATTATTATTATTATTATTATTATTATTATTATTATTAAATCTCAAAAAAAAGGGGGAAAGGAGGGTAACAAATAGAAATTAACAAGAACAATTGAAAGTGTACATAGTTCTTTTTTGACCTTTAACAATTAATAGGGAGTTACTTTCTGATGTAAACAAATTTCATTTGAGATCCAAAGGAACAAGAACATTGAAAGAAAATATCTGCTGTACAACATTTATTTCAGCCTTTGTGCACAGGTAAGAAAACATAGGTTTCACTTGAAACAAAAGTTTACTTCAACTGTATTTGACTGGATACTTGCATCAAGTTTCACAGACCCTATTTTACTGTCCTGACTCGTTTAAAAAATAAATAAATAAAGAACCATTCGCCTAATTTTGCTTGGCAGGTGTTGTTCTGGTCACTCTCAAGTATTGGCGTCTCTGGGTTTGTGAATCCAGCAGTTAATGTTTACTTATTATTTGTATACATTCTAATTTCAGGTGTAATCTGAATCTTAACTTCATTCAATTTGGGTTCCTGAGCAAAATATTCAATACGGCATTGAATCCCATATTCCTACCACTTTTCAGCTTTTTTTTAATTTTTTTTTTTTAAACTTTTCCTCTGTAGTTTACAGTACATGTTGTACTTTCATTAGTTACACTTTCATCTTGTTTCATTCTCCTACCATCTCCCCTTTCTCCACCTCACAGCTGGTTCAGTCTCATTTTGAGGGTGCATCTTCATTAAGAAACTTTCTGCCTGCCTTGTTTTATGCTATAGGCAGGTAGCTCTAAGGAGTTAACGACTATCAATACATTATTTTCTACACTGTGAATTGTTTGACCTAAAACATCCCCTATTAAAAATAACACAAGAAAAGGAGACTCTCTCTCTCTAAACTAGGAGGGCTATCCTTGCCTGTTCTTGAGAAATATTATTTGGCTGCAAGGCTATATTCGGTGCAATACTGGATTTTCAAAAATGTTAATGCCGGATGTACCCACATGAAACCATTTGGAAAACAATCTGAATATTCACTCCTAATTGGTCCCCAAAAAATTGTTTAAGCATTTCAAATAAAAAACCAGCTATTTCACTTACACTAAATGTCAGATATAATGGCTTACAAATGTTTAGGACTAGAAAATGATTATTTAAAACTGGAGGATATTCCGCTCACAAAAGCTTGGTATCACCACTACAGGACAGCTCTCAAAATGACACACTGTCCTTTGACACAGCACAGTCAGTCACAATTTACAACATAGCAAAGGAACTCTTTCAGTTCTTTCAAATAAGACAAGTCCTCAAAATAACCACAATGTAGCCTACACACTAATAGGGTACATCCAATCGAATAAATATGATTGTTGCATGGTGAGCTGTAAAAAATAAATAAATAAATACAAATAAAAAACTGCAGGGCGCAAATAAAAACAAAAACATATTGTCCAAACCAATGGACAACATTAGCCTAACACATGCCATTTCTACCTATAATCCTAGTATCCTAAAGTTCTTTTACAGTAAAAAATATAAAAGACCAGACATCACAGAAATAAGAAACAAGCAATAAAATGCATACGATTAAAAAAAGAAAGAAAAAATCTGAGCATGACAAAATGTATAGCCTAGTAAAAACAGGTGCGTTGTATTTGTAAACGCTAATATGATATTAAACAACTTTCACAATTATTTTCTGCAAATCAACGGATCTTGCTAGGAACGCAGGATCGATGAGGGAGGCAGTGCCTGTTGTGTGCTGTTTTTCATCATGTTGTCGGATAGTGTTTAGTTTGTCAGTTTCAGAAGGAAAAAAAATAAGATCACCTATTTTATACATGTTTACTGTGTTTATTTTACAGATGTCATCCCTTAATCAACACACGTAATGTGATCACATTCTTTTATAAAACTAAAATGCAATGGCCCTTTAAAAACCAGCTGCCACGTCAATTTCAGTAGACTACTGTTTAGCCAGACACACAGAACAAGAAAAAAAAAGTCTTGGTAACATTAAACAATGAAGTACTGGTGAGAAATAAAATAGGCTACTATTCAAGTCTAACACTGGTTCTAATTATTTTTTTCTGACATGTGGTCACATTTTTCAAACTGAACAACAGCGCAAAACAACTACTTGGCGATATGCAGCAGCTGTGCTGCTCCGACCCCAACATTTTATATTATCTTGTTTGCTACGCAGCTTCCAGAAAATTGCATGAACGAAAATGTGGCCATGAACAGTGGTCAGTTTTTCAGATTGACAGAGAAAAGTTAAGCCCGTTATCAGCAAAGAAAAAAGAAAAATAGGGTCGGTCAGGTAACCTGAACCACTCGTATTTTTTTTTTTATTTGGCCTAAACCAATTCTGCTGAAAAAACAGCATGTAATGCAAACTTAAAGACACGTGTGTAGAATATTAAAATGAAAACGTCGGTTTTAATGAGAAGGTAAACGTGGTACTGTTCCCCTCAAGTATCCTGAATACATTTTGGCTATAAATAAATAAATAAATAAATAAATAAGCTAATTTAATACTAAGAACCTTCACTTTCATAATCTCAATCGAATCACAGAGTAGACCGTCCTTGGAACATTGCTTATTGCATCTCTACTTCCCCATCAACAGAGCGGGATGAGGTAGTGGATGAATACCAAATATTCAGAAGTCATTTATTTCAATCTCTTTCCATCATACTGGTTCTCTTGTTGAACTTTGCCAAAAGCAAGGAACAATTACCAGTTAATCTTACAGAACTAGCCAGAAACAATTAAAGTGCATACATGAGCCTTTAAAGTAGCACCCTGGGGTATTTTTTAAACTTAACACTGTAGAAAACTATTTTCTGTGAGTCATAACATTATAATATAATAGGGTAGAATTCAAGCACTTTGTTGACAACATCCAAATAGTTCAGTAATTCTATCAATTATGCAGAAGCCAACCTGGATTTTGACTTGCATATACTGTAAACAATCTATTTATGTTCTTCTCAAATGCATGCATCAGAAATTATTTTAAATTTGCAGCAATCTTTCAGTGATTAAGCCATATACCTACAGATCATGGCTAATGTGTTAATTGTAGCAGTCTAGAACCGATTTGCTGGATAAACCTGGAATTAATCAACAGAACACAAATTTGAGAAATAAACCACAAGGGTAATAAATACAGTACATATGTTATTAACGTCAAATAGTCTTACAGAAAAAATATTGCATCCTCTAAAACATTCCTACAAGGAACTGAAAGTCAATAGGTAGGCTATATTTCTTTAGGTTTTGGTATTGCAATTGTTGGTGTAGTTGTTGTTGTTCCACTGCCCATTGCATTACTGCAAGTAAAAATAAAATGAAATAATAAAAGTAAAAAAAGCATCCTTTAAAATGACCTTGATCCTACATAATTTCACTAACTCACCTTCTACTCCTGACATTTGTAGGCCAATATTAGTCATTCCGTTTACACTTGCATTCCGGAATCGTTTAGAAATGATTCTGAAACATTCTGTTCCGGAAGGAAGGGTGCGTTTACACTTGCATTCCAGATCCGTTTAGAAATGATTCTGAAACATTCTGTTCCGGAAGGAAGGGTGTGTTTACACTTGCATTCCGGATTCGTTTCGAAATGATTCTGAAACATTCTGTTCCGGAAGGAAGGGTGTGTTTACACTTGCATTCCAGATCCGTTTAGAAATGATTCTGAAACATTCTGTTCCAGAAGGAATTTACACTTGCATGAAACAGCAGGGGGTACTTCTCTCAGGAGAAGAGAATGAGCATCGAGCGCCATCGTTTGAAATACTACCTTCTTCAGTGCTTGTTGCGGTGGACACTGCCGAAAAGGATTAGAAAAACTTTTGGAAAGGTAAGCAACATACATTACATCTTATTTTACTTTTACTATGTTCATGTACTGTATAACACAGTGACTGTTTAAATCACTATATTTAATGCAACTGCCTAGTAAATCACAGAAAGGCAGTAAAGCGATGACATAGCTGCCATGCGTGCAGTGCCTGCTGGGAATTTTCTCTAATCATTTTTGGAACATGTCCTCAGCCCAGTTACACTAGCAAATACTCCGTCTTAGTCAGAACTGAACCCACGTTCTCATATACCCATGTTCCCTGTGAAGTACACCTATCCTAATCCTACCTGCCTGTCTTGCTCTCCAACTAGCTTAAAAAAAAAAAAAAACAGAAGTATGGCTTGTTGAATACCTATAGAAAAGGCGTTTAACATCTCTGTACACTTGTTTTCTTAAAAGTAAAGAATGTGTCAAAGATATTTATAGTACAAGCTCTGAAATGTTGTATTCATCACTCTTTGTGTTGGCACTAGCACCCGGCCTGATTGGATGCAAAGGGATTTCAAATATGTGTGGGGGCTCAGAAATTGGAGTTGGATCAGTAACACAGGAATTAAACTTGACGCCTGACACAGGTTTATGCCAGAAAATAGATGTTATATCTTTGTTATGCAAAAGAATATTCGAATAGAGTCAGAATGTAATATCCCCAAAAGACCATAAAACCGAATTAAGTTTGCACTTCAGAAAGAATATGAAACTGCAGAAAGTCATGTGCTCATTAAATAAAAGCAACCCAATTCCATCCAATTGAACAGCTAACTATTTGTGCATATTGGTTCTTAAAAGAATGAACATTGAGGCTGGAATAAAGTCATTTTCAAACAGTAAAAATCAAAACACACACACAATTCTGCTAAATACTGTATATAGATAATGATTTCATACACAGTTTAGCTAATACCCATTTTACGGTTCAGTAATAGAGCTGTTTGTAAAGATCTTCAGATATACTTAAATAATCTACATTCAACAAAGTACTTGGCTAAATGTAATTCGCTCATCTTTGAGTTTCATTGTTTCCACAGCAAAGATCTAAAGCATGTGATATTGTTGCTAAATTAATAAAGGGCTGGGTCCTCCTTCCCTTAATAGACACACTTTCCTTTTAATTTCCCAAATAAGGCACATGTGGCATTAGGTTATGGGAAATATTAGAGGCACATGAAAACACTGAAGAATCCATCTCCACATCCAAACCGAAAGGGACTCACAGAGCGGTATGAATGACGAGCTGGTCTTAGTTGTGCCGGTCGCATTACTTTATTAAGTTAATATGCAATCCTTTGTTTTTTCAAATGATTCATTTTATTTTTATTTTATTTTTATTTTATTTTTTTACGTACTTTGTGATATTGTTAGAGCGTTGATGAATTGCACTGTGTCACACTGCTATCTTAAATAGCATAGGTGACAATCTCAAGAGTTACTTTCTGATAATACAACATGAACAAAGAAAAAATAAAATAAACTAAAAGCAGTTCTCAATTTGAGTGCACAGCTGCATATTCTAGCATCAAAACATAGTCTTTGCTGTATGATAAATCAATAGTCAATTACAGAAAAAGCAATGCAACTGCACTGCATATGACTTAACATTAATGATAAACATGAAAAAGGGAAAATGATAATGCCTAATGCAGATGGACTTTTGATGAACAACATAGAAAAGAAAAGAAAAATTTCCCTTTTCTTTAACACGTGCTTGTTTAATACAGTCAGTCTGAAAGAACATCTGATTTATAGTCAACATATAAGAAACCAAGGTGAAACCTGATTTAGGGCTGAATTCAATTAACTGAAAAAACCTTTGTATTTTTAAACTGAGAAAATGCAGAGCAATATGGTTTTCATTCAATTAAAGCTTCACTGAGTGCCTGTATATTTACATTTATTTTTCAAATTAAAGAACTGAATTGGACCCTTAATATAAAGGAAAACACATTTTATGATAAATCTCAAAATAAAGAATACCGTTTGTGTTACATTTAACACAAAGTGTTACCCTTAATTGAACACACTGTGTTAATTACTCTGTGTATTGCATTATTACGTCCATCTTATGGTATAGCCTTTTCCTTCCAATGATTACTAACACTAAGAAATGAATGGTGAGCTAATCAGCAACTCAAATGCGATCCAATCAAGGGAATTAGTTACATGCACAATAATTACACCATGTAGAATATAGCACTCAATTCTTAAATTATGCACTTTACACACAATACAATACGCAGTTGAGTTGATTAAATGTACACATAATATACATCAAGTATTTGAAAGAATACAAGAAAAAGCACATGTTTTTATATGTTTCCCTAGGGAATAATACCTAGCACCACCACCACCAGTGTCTTGGAAATTCTGCAATACGTTTTAGTTGAAATCTACCCTACAATACGAAAAAAAAAAAAAATGTATGCTGTAAATTGCATGCATAAAATGTTGTAGAACAGTACTGTATCTCAAGATTCTGTAGCTGGCACTTAAGCCTTAATATATCTTCTATGTAGCAAAAAACACCTTGTGTAGTGAACACATTAGGGCATACCAGATGGTAAAATTCAGAAAAACACATTCTGTTCATTTACTGTTTTCCATTTGACCAATTTTGGATTTAAAATGTTAATTACTCCTCCGCTGTAAATCATATGTGTTTGTCCGTTTCTGACTTAAATATATGAATTAAATATCATGACACTGTTTGATATCCATAATCGCAAAAATGATAAAGTTATAAACAGTTCTACCTAGAACCGCCACGTGGGTCAATTTGACCCATGCATTACAATGCATGTTTTTTTTTTTTTTTTTTTAATGTAACGTATGATATTCTATCTTTTTTTGTAAATGCTGAAAACAAGACATGCCTCCGCCTCCTAGCACACATGTTTTTTTAGTTTTTTTTATTATTTCAAGCCTTTCTTTGTTTGTAGACTGACTATGTGACACAGACTGCTATGACTGTAGATTTGTTCTTCCAGAAATGCAACTGGGAATATATCAGAAGGCAAAAATTATTCTTGAAAGCAGTCATTTTGATTTGAACATGGCAAGCTGCACAGATGCACACAGCAAACTGAAAATGACAGGTAGGATAACAACGTATGTGCCTAATATAAAACGTATGTTAAATATATATTTTTTATATTACTTTTAGAAAAAAAAAAATATTTTGGTTTCAGAGGTTTGTATGTACCAATGTACACGTTTACACAATAGTGTTAAATGGAACTGTGTCTGTGTTTACAGCTTCTGGTGCAGGCACAGATGCAGCAGGCAGACGCGTACGCTCCAAAGAGTACAATGCAGCCATCATACCGGCAGTATTGTTATATTTAATTTTAGGTAGTATTAGAAACAATGATTTCAGTTTTACAATTTTGTTTGTACATATACCTGTTTACTCCTGTAATGGGGTATATGTACATACCCGTTTATTTTGAAATGTATACTTTATTATATTTTTTCACTGTTTGTAGTCGTGCTGTGCATGCACTTTTTGAAAATAAAGCTTTTAATGTTTAATTTTCCATTTAAATAGTGTTTCTGCAATGCAAATGTTAGATATGATCTTCATGAATAAAACTTTTGAGTTGTATCCGATAGTTTGTCTTTCATTTTCATAACAAAGCATAAAAATGTATCAAAATGACCCACTTGGCGGTTCTAGGTAGTTTGAAAATCCGGTGGTTTTAGTGTTAATTAATTATTAATTCAATTTACAGCTCCAACCACATTCCCACATGTTTTGACAGGAAGGAATTTAACCCCCTCCCTGCCAACCCAATATTCCCCATACACGCACACATTTTATACCGGCAGGGCTTTTGTCCTGCTATGGCACACCTTTAAGAGACTATAAATATGCAAGAGAGACACTATAGATATGTTGGTTTTTGAGAAAAGCCCCTTTTTTGTTTTTAACATAGTCAGGATACAATATTCCCTACGGATTGACTCTGTAAAATTGAATTGAGTTTGCACTTCAGAAAGAATATTCTTTGTCAACAACTTGTATGCAAGTTTTTTTTTTTTCCCCCCTACATTGCAAATTATTAAAGCGCCACAGATCCAAAGAAAAGTGCACAAACAATCTAAGACACTTTTGCATAAATGAGACACAGATCAAGTCCATGACCTCAGGCTGCTGAAATTTGTCATCCCAATTACATCCTGGAAATGCTGTAAACCTGACCCCAGCACCACTATTCTAACATGGTGGACTTGTAGTTAAAAATAGTAGTGCTGAAAAGACCATCAGTATAATACAATTTTAATGGATTTTAAAACAACTCTCTTTATGTCAGCAAAAATCAGGTTTGCAGTCATTCATTCTCAGACAAATGTAAATGCTTCCTTGGCCCCAAAAGCCTCTGGCCAAAAAATGCTCCCTTTGCTGCTGATGTTGTGTAAAAGGTTTTCAGTTTCAGCATTGTATGACTTGTGTATTTTATTATTGTAGACTCATTTAAACAGACAAGAAGAAACACAAAAGCAGTCTGTGATCTAAAATGATAAATCACATGGTATACAACACAGATACAGCAAATGCAGGCAGAGAAAATACCTAACCTTATAGAGATCAATAAAAACAGTATTATCATAACCCTCTTGTAATCATCTTGAAAATATCACATATTAAAAAAAAAAAAAAAAAAAAAAAAAAAAAAAAACACAAATAGAAGTTTGCAACCAATGTTAGCACATGTTTTCGCTTTAAGTTACAAAAAAAAAAAAAAGAACAGCAAGTATAACAGTGGTCTGGCTTCTCTGATATCTTCAGGGTTCTGAAAACCCCCCAAAACTAAAGAAATGATTTGCCTCGCTTCCTTTAACAGAAACCTCCTGGACTCAGGCGGAACCCTGCTTACCATGGTACAGCGTTCATTCCTACAGAGGCATCCTAGTGCCAATTTATATTTAAAAAGTGTGTTTTAAGAAGCTATTTTTTATTTATTTACTTTTAATTGGCACTAGGACGTTTCCGTATATTCCAAAAGGTTCTGAGGTGCCCAGTTTGAGGTATCATATCATGTTCTTTTAACCTCCTGATGTATCGATGCAGCTTGACAAAATAGATATGTTTTTTCATCTTATGCAGTATGATTGCATATTATTATAAGTAACCTACAAATTACAAAAAACAGCATTCTATTCATCTGACAGACAAACGACATGCTGCATTCTGCTGTGTAACCGAGTACCAGGTGAACTTTTGGAAGGTCACATCAGTAAAGTGGCCCACTTCAAAGAAATTACATTACTTTCTGCTCTTTGGTATGACACTTCTTACAAATGGCAAAATCAATTGTTCTCTCATTATCCTACCGGATCTTAGCCTCTAACAGCATGATATTTCATAATAAACAGCAGCTTCAGCATTTCAGCATGACTAATAATATTTTGAAAACAAAAAAAAACATTACCTTTCGTGTATTTCTATAGATTCACAGGATTAAAAAAAAAAAAAGGCAATTCACCCGTGTGACGAAGTGCCCGCCCCTGTATGTATTTTCTGTTATATGTTGCGTGCGGTGTGTTAAATGTTGGTGTATAGTCATTGGTACACGATATAAACGGGTCTGTGCAACACAAGTGTTTAAAATGTATATTTGTATATAGGCACGAGGATTGCACAGCACTTCACGTGCAAGTAAAAGGTAATAATATGTGACCACGGGGAATTGCACTTGATTAATTCACGTGCAGCTGTACCGAGACTCCAATTGAATGATTGATTAGCAATCGAGTCTTGGTACAGCTGCATAAAAACAGCATGTTTTCACCCACTCGGGGTTGGGTGTTCGGTAAGTGGAGAACGGGAGAGAGAGGAGGAGAATTAGAAGTAAACATCAATTGCTATTGCGTGCTGGTGGGACCAGCACGATACTTGTTTATTTATCTGCTCACCGTGTTTGTTAGTGTGTCTGTCCGTGCACCATGTTTCTCTGTATAGTCCGTTTTGTTTGTCTTTTTGTTTTGGCATAGAGTGCCGTGTCCTGTTTTCTGTTTGTTTAAACCCTTTTATTTTGCAATAAACCGGCGCAAGTAAACGTCATCATCATTTCACATCATCTGTCTTTGTGTTCATTCCTTTTCCTCGTTCTGACGCCGCCCACTTCGGCCGTCTTTGTGACAACCCGTAACAAGGAGTGTAAACAATTGGCCAATGAACATAAACTGTCCACAAAAAGCATGACAAAAACATTGGTACTGCTGAATGACACGTGTATTTTTGTGATGCACACACAGGAACATAGCAAGGTCATCCTTGATGGTATTGGTCTTAACAATTTACAATTGGTAATATTTCAATCTGTTGTTTCACTGCTAGGAGCATTGATTGCCCTGACAGCAGCAGCAACACATTCCTTTTGTCTCTACTACCGAAGAATATATTCACAAATGAAAATATAGCCAGTAGTCTAACTTGAGATGACCAAGAAGAGAGCCTAATCCCCCAAAACAGTTGCCATTTGTGGTGCTACACTTGCTGCTCCTAATTGGGGACATCAGCTTATGATGCTTGTATAGGGTTAAATTTAGACTTTGACCAATGACCTTGTCTGACGGACCCCCTGGGTAGCGTTGACTCATTAGGACAAAATCAATAACAGTAAGTTAAATGCCATTTATTTATTTTGTTACTAATTTAGTCCTGTTTGTATACAAGTAGCTCACTCCTTAAAATCAGCACTATTTATCAATTATGGTGTTATTAATACTGCCAATTGTTTTTCAATAAACTTATGACAATTATATTTTGTAAGAGTTTGGTTAAAGTTATCTGCCAATGGCAAACAAACTCAAAATAGGCAGTAGATAGTGTTGTTGGCTATAGCCACATCCCCAACTAACACAAGAAACCATACTACCTTCCCCCACCCAAGCAGAAATAAAATGTCTTAATTGCAATAATAATACTACTACTAATACTAATAATAGCCCCTGCATCATAAACTACCAAGACTACAGGTTAAATTGTATGCTTGTAAAAATGTTAGCTTTGCAAGGTTAACAAGGGACAGGCAAAATACTCCAGCTTGTTTAACTTTAAGAAATGTAATCCAAATACAGACACACACTTTCATTGCAAATAAAAGAACAAACAAAATCTTTCCAAGACAGAGCAAGATCTGATTTAGCTATTAACTGGGTACCCTGTGAAAACAACAAGACAACCCAGTGTGAGGTATGTCTGAGCGGAAATTACAAGCACACTGAGATAACAACAAAATGTGGTTCACACCAAGTACTCTGATCAAACGCACCACTTAAAAAAAAAAAAAAAAAAAAAAAAAAAAAAAAAAAGCTATAAATCCACTAGATGTAAGGTGAGAGTAAAATGCTTTGTGCAGCTGCCAACAGAGTCTGAGTTAACAAAACAACTCACCCAGGGCTCTAGATGCAAAGACAGCCATGGCACTTTGAAGTCTGTCTGGTCTGACTGCTTGGACCACCAGGACCTTTTATGAAAAGAAATAATACATCTTAAAAAAATCAGGTCGAGGGTGAGCAAACACTGAACAGTTGTTTTTGGTTTTTGAATAACTTTTGTGCCAAGCTAAACCATCATCCATCAAAGTTTTAAAGATTTATCGAGAAACCATAGAGAATCCTGAAATCATTCTTTGTGAAATACTACTGTCCTTCTGATTTCAAACATTCTTTTCTAAGGTATTAATTTTTAAAATTTACATTGGTTTCATAGTTAAGCAGCTTCACATACCTGTTGGAACAATGTGATTTTCTTAGAAATGGATTGTGGGAAGTCCTGTTCACAGGTAAAACTTTGAGAGAAAGTAAGCCAGAGACTTCCATCATCCAAACATAAACTCTGATACAAGGATGTGAAGGTGTTCTAGAAAACAATGAACATTTATTAGCTAACTATGTATTTACTAGTACATTCTCAACAAGTCTAAATTAGTATTAACAGAACTTGTAGACTTACTTACTAAATCAAATATGTGAATTGTTTATTTTTGGTTTGGCAACTATACTGGGAGTGTTTCCTTTTTGAAAAAAAATATGCTAATGCCAATTTATAGCTAACTACTTTGAGAATCAGCCCACTGTAAACAACAAGGGTACATGCATATTTATATAATGCATAATTACACCACAGTGTTGCTTGTATTACAATGTAAAAAAGCTTATGCGAAACACAAAGTAATCTAATAAATAAATAAAATAATCTGACTCATAGAGCAATCATAGAGGTAAAGTATTATCCTGGGAAACTGCTATAGACTTAAAGCAAATGCATGAGTGCTTTTTTTAATTAAGATGCATTAGCTTGGGGACTCAAAGTAGCCAACTAACTACTCTTTTCACCTCTAGGATGGGTTCAACCATCACTGAGTAGAAGTATGCTATTTGTGCACCTGCAAGCAAATAAAGGTTCCACAGGGACCACTGATGACCATTGCCCAGCTGGAGATGCTTATTAGTGGAGTAAAGAGTACAGCAACATTCATATTTAAACCATATGGATTAGGGAGTGAACTTCTAGATTTATACCATTACGTCCTGCTCATTGGCCATTTATTAGTGTTTAACGTGGTGGGATAATGTTTGTACTAACTTCTTTTTTTTATTTATTCTTTTTTAGTTGAATCAGTACATTTCATGTTTAACTAAATTAACAACTCACACTGTACTTTTATTGACTTTAAAACTGTTTCTAAATACATGTGTATGCATGTCCACATGACCAGTGCAGAAATTGCTCATTGTAAATGTCCAATTGGCTTTTAATCGCCTACCTAACACTTGTTAACTGACTTAAACCAGGCTAATGCTTTCTTAACAGTACATATACAAGATTGTGTGAAAGGGTTTCTTTGGCCTTAGGGGCTCTGTCAATAAAACAGAAAAAAATAAAAGGAGAAGTTTTCCTTTTTCGTAAAAGTGCATTACACTTTCCAGGGCCATGTGACAGCTGTTGACCTTTAGACAAGGATTGTAAGTGCTACAAACTAACCTCTGGTGACAGGCCAAAAATGTCAGGATAGCAGAAAGAAATATTTTTATTGCTTTGAAGAAACATTCATTAAGGCACACAAGGAATACAAAGATGTAATGCGAATGTCACTTTTAGAGACAAGGAAGGTGTTTGTATTTTCCATATTCGTAAATTGCATCCTGCAGCTATTCATTATACAACATTTCTAAACAAGGTTAATACATTTACAATTGTTCATAAAAATACAAGTATGTTTTCAGTAATCATATCTTAAACTTTAATGTGAGGGACCACAATGATTTATATAAAACTTTAAAAAGCATACATTCATGTTTTGTACTGGACATCTAGCTACATTTGTTTCACCGTTAGTATATACACTGTAAGGGCATTGAAAAAGTGTAAGGGATCAGATTCTTTTGACTATCTGTGTTTGGTGATCATCTGATAAGATGTTATTACTTATAACAACAAATTAACCCCTCGCACTTGATTACACTAGTTCAGCTACCTTTTATTAATCAACGGCTGTAGGAAAAGCAAAATACATGCTTTCATTTGATTACCTTGAATAATGCCACTGCTCCCACTCTTTCCTGGTCAATCCACGATGGAATCTGCTCTCTCAGGGATTTCTGTGTATCCTAAGTAAATTAAAACTAAATTAAATAAAAAATTTGACGTTTATGAGCATAAATATTCTTTTAACATGCCATTTTAAGCCAGACAAAATAGCCAAGTACTAATGAGTCTGTCCATTTAGGCTTAATTCTTAGAAATTAATTGTACAAAGAAAGTACATTCTACACATACTGTTTTTCTGATCATGTCTCCAACAATCAGTCCAGTAAATGCATCCCATTCCTAAAAGCAAACAAAATACTGTTAAAACATTACCTTCAAAAAGTAGGTTACCATGTGCTAAATTCACAGTATGTGAAATAACCCATTCCTTTGTATTTGGAGTAGTAAGGCAAGTGTAAAGTTGGTGGAAATATAACTTACTATATAACATTTGAAAGGTTGTTGTTGTAAGAACTTGTGCTAAGGAATGATCACATACAAATGTTACTATATTTCCATTACTGGGGATCCCATGAAATAATCAAGTAGCAACGCCTTACGGTTTGGCACAGCTGCTTGGTGGAGGGTATGTATTCATGGTTGAGCTTGACTTGAGTCAGTTTGTTCTCAGATTGGCTGAAATGACCTTGTTAAAAAAACAGGAGTAGTTCCTCCTGCTTATGCCACAACTTACATTTTCTTGAAAGAGCTCTGGATGCATTCCTCTGACAAAATGTAGAGCAAACATAAGCTGATCAGCCTGTAGGAAATACATAAAGCAAAGTGTGAAATACTTATTGTTGTCTTACAGCCATTAATCAGACCAATGCCATGGTCTACACTTACAGCTGTCCACCTCCACAGTAGTTTCACAAAGCAGTTTTAGCATGGGAAAGTAAACCTTATCATGATCCCAAATAAAAGGAAATGTCTTGTCGGCTGTTGCAGATAAACGATACAAGCTACCTATCAAGATAGTTATCCATTTTCTAAAATCAGTGAGGGGATGAATCAGTTTCCCTCTGAAAACACAACAACAGGTTAAGGTATTCTGTAAAATAATTGCACAATTTAGAATTTTGAAAAGATATTAAATTAAAACATACAAATTTAGAATGTAATTCCTTACATGTGCAGCAAACATTTGAACTGTTGAAAGGATATTACACATAAAATCAAATAATTTACCTATTTTCAGCATTCTACATACATTTATCTTTTTAACCTGATAAAATTGTTCCCATTTCTTTACATCCTACTTCAGCTCCTTCATACCCTCTATTCCTATGCTAGCTCTAGCTCAGCCCATTTTATTATCCTCACTAGTATTGTCTCTTGTATTTTGATACTGTTCCTAACCACTGCCACCTAGACATGATGACAAGGCTATATGTACAACAAGTGGCATAAACCAAAGTGAAACCATTTTCAGCCGGCGATATTTTTTCATTTTGTCTTGTGTCTGTTCCCAACTGGAAAACCGCATTTATTGAATGAAACAGTTGTTGGTTAATGGGGCAGTATGCAATCCACCCTAAGAACGATCACACACAAAAACATTGAGAAACCATTATTCAGGAATACTGCATTCTTTTCAGTCAATACCCTGGGCAGCACTATACGTCAGATGGGTCTGTGGTAGAAGGGGGTAGTGGTAATGAATACAGCATATGATACTTTAGTATCATTTAGGTAAAGTATTACTGACAGCAGTGAAATTTAATCACGTGCGAACCATCTATTTAGTTTAACCCTAGATCATTTTTCCAGGGCTTGTTTTCCAGGGCTCCCAGCAGTCACAATGCTACGTCTCATTCTATGTTCTGGAGATGTTTAACACAGAACAGACCCATGTAATTTGATGTATTTTATTTTTTTTATTTTTATTTTTTAAACAGGACTTGTATATCTTTCATTACAACGGCCTGCTGAAAACTGATGAAAAGGCAGGTTTCCTGAGGTACTGCACTCAATCACATCAGGAACTACTACTTTACAGTCTGAAAGGAGAAAACGGGATAACATTATGATTGATGACCTAAAAAGGTCATTTACAGGTCACAGGCATTTGTGTTGTTAAATAAGGCTTCCTGGTGTATATAGCCAGTATATTTATTATCTTGTCGAGCTACAGATTCACCTCCCTGGCTGCCAATGACAGCTGGATGCGCTTCAGATGAATATCTTATCTTTTCTTCTTTGAAATCCCTGTAGCAACCAGTTACTATAAATTACTGCACAGTGATACCACTAACATGGTTTGTTGGCCAAAATAACTGCTGTTGTTCAGCAAGTTATTAAACTATGTTTTATACAAGACTGATGGAGCTGTGGCTTAGAGCTTCCATTATATATGTCTGGAGTGGGCAATTGGGAGTACAGTGTTGAGCCGGGATAAGGGGGGTTCAAAGTCATGATGAATCGAGAAATCAAACTGCTACTCTCTAACATTCAAGGAAGAAAAACTATCGAAGCACACATCTGGCTGTGCTATTATCTGTCCTACAGATCACTTCAGTACTCATACTGCTTAATTCAATTATTAGGAGATCACTGAGCATCGGATCATCCTATTGTGCTAACTTGTATTATGTGTAAAAATGTCCCAATAATAAAATCTGAAAATGGCAAGATGGTGAAATAAAAATATATACACTATATATATTGTATCTGAAATATCTGGCAGTTATTATTTAGTTTTAGACTTGGTCTTGGAATCAGTTACTTCCCCTATAAGTAATTCACATGAAATATCAGCATTTCTTCTGTGCAACATCACTGCTGAACTGAAAAGTGACACTGTTAACACTGACCAAACAACCTCATGGATTTTCTAGAAGTGTAAAACAGGAAATTGCTGAGAAAAGGGAAAATATGCTGCCTTATCATTTTGACCTACCTCAAAGAAGCTAGTACAACTATAAAGGGGATTACAGGGAATCAGTAGTCTTTGAGGCAAAAGGACTTGGTATTTTTAATTAAAATGTCCTCCTTTCAATTCTTGATCAAAGCGTGGGATAAAACACAAGGGCCCAAACATAGCAACTGTTCTATTTCTCAATTTCAAAATTACTAATCTATAACCATAATCACTTTTAATCATGTATATGGATGTCAAAGTCATTTGAACAGGCAATATCTGTATCTTCAAATTAAACTTCATATTTTTTTCTTGAAAGGAACAAGAAATTGATCATTAAACCTTTGGTCACCCTAAAGGCTTGGTGATTCAAATTCAAACATCAATATGACAGGAAGAAACAACTGTTCAAAAGAATGAAAACAACTAAAGTACCCATTACAGTTTTGAAACCCATCAAACAATACCTTTTAGGAAAAACCTTGGCAAAGCTAACATATTGCGTCATATCTTATCAGCCACACCTGTTTTCCTTGGAGTCATTAAACATTGTCAGCCCTGGCTTCCAGCTACTGGGTTGCTTTTCAATTTCCATCATGGCACCACCAAGACCCTGTCTAGATCAGGCCGTCCCTCCAAACTGGATGACCGAGCAAGGAGGAGACTGATCAGAGAGGCTACCAAGAGGCCAATGGCAACTTTGCAAGAGCTACAGGCTTCTATGGCCAAGAGTGGTCAAAGCGTGCATGTGGCAACAATATCCCAAGTTCACCTTTCAGCATGACAACGACCCAAAGCACATAGCAAAAGCAACACTAGAGTGGCAAAGGAACAAAAATGTAACTGTCCTTGAGTGGCCCAGTCAGAGCCCCGACCTAAATCCAATCAACAATTTGTTGCAAGACTTGAAGATTGCTGTCCATCAACGCTCCCCAAGGAACTTGATAGAGCTGGATCAGTTTTGTAAAGAAGAATGGTCAAATATTGCCAAATCTAGGTGTGCAAAGTTGGTACAGACCTAGTTTTATGAACTGCAAACTTCATTAATTAATCTTTTATTTTTTATTTTTTAAATCCCTGAATAAAAACTTTACTTAAACCTGTTCTAACATTTTATGATAAGGGCCCATAGTTATAAAAACCTTACCTTAAAAAGGGAGCGACAGACATATTCATACACTGTGTTCTTCAGAGAGGTAATCAGGGATGTGATTCTGACTTCAGTGTTTTCAGACTCCTAAAAAAGAAATATTTATTCATAAAATATTAGGCTGAAAATGGGTTTAAAAAGAATACAATGACTGCATGACTTACTTTTTAAGCAAAAAACCTTAGACAACTCTGAAGCAAAACAACGTATCCATTTTATATTGTAAATAGACACATTTAGTTCACTTTTATAAATTATACTTTTATTTATACAGCATGTTCACAGCAAATTTACATATTGCCTAAATATTTTATGTCCATAACTAGTGTTTTTCTGTACTCAAAGAAAGAAAAAGTCAGGACTGGCGATAATTCGAGTCTGTGAAAACATCTGTTAGTATAAAATATAATCTCTTATTTACGTAAACCTTACAAGTTTACAGAGCTAAACAGTTATTGAATAATGTCAACCCTGCACAAAAAAAAAAAAAGTTATGATCAACCAACACAGCTAAGAATGGTGGCAAGGATTGTATCATAAAATGCTTCATAAATGTCAGGCTTCAATGTCTATTGTAAGAATCACTCTTCCAAAAAAAACTAACACAAAAAAGTGATGTCAACCAGTTCAATTAATACAATATATCAAATGAAACAGAGGACCTGGCTTCACAGTGTAACTTGTAAAACCCCATAAGCCTGTGTACAGCAAAGGCAGTGACCTGTTTTAATTGTGTGCCTCCAGTGGCAACTCTGTAATCAAACAATGGAACCTTGCGCCCTGCTAGTCCTGCATCACTGTAAAGGTCAGTTATATATCACAGGGGAGGTGCTTGGTGGTCTTCCATCAGACAAGAGCATGAAGCATGAAACCCTTTACAATGGTGGATGCATAACACTGGCTCTGTATTGACAATTTCACCAACTCCTTTTGAGTGCTGAGAATGTTTAAACAGAACAGCAAGGTTCCACATAAGTATATCTGTTTTACTACATAAATGGCACTTCATTCAGCAGCTGCACATTTTTATGAAACTTTGTATTACAGGACAAAACAGTCTTCTAGTTTTACTATTGAACTGAGCAGATACAAATTACAACATGTTCCTTACAATTAGAACTGTACACTTACAAGCCTGTGGCCAAATGTGAAAATATTTTATTGGACAGCTTTTTCCTTAGAAGACAGATTGTATATTTGCTGTAATAAACAACATGCTGGACTGACAGCCCTGAAGATTGATTGAAGTTATCATAAGGGTTCAAGCTCATGTTTAAGCTTTTCTTACAAATCCCTCCACTAACTGTATCTTTGAAACACTTAGCCTCTTTGAGAGACTACCTGCATTACAGCCAACATTGAAGGCAACTTTGCATTGTGGAGACCAATACACTTAAGACGGCTGGGACAGCGAGAATTCATTTCACACAGCCCTCTCTATTTTGGGGGGGGGGGGGGAACCACAACTGACCTTGGTTAGAATCAAACCAGCAAACCAAAGGAAAAATACTTCATTATGTCATTGTAAATTCACTCAGCCCCTTCTCCAGAGGGCACGTTAATTAAGGACATAAAAACAGACTAATGGAGAAGTAAAGATGATAAGCTTCTTTCCAAACCCAGAGCAGCTTAACTTTTGCTGGGCTGGTTTATCATGCTGGCATTTAAACATAACCATACTTCATCTAGGCTATAACATAAAATTATACTCAAAGTAATATTTTGACTTAAGTAAGCAAAGTAACTGTTTTAGCCAGCCTTTAAAAAAAATGTTACACAGTTTAACAATCTGTTTTTAATATACAAGTCGAAGGGTCAGCACATTAGAATTACCGTTTTGCTTTGCAGAGCCCTCTGGAAGAGCCTTAGAAACGCTGCCAGGCTGAAGTGGTACATGTTATTAATTTTGGATAAGTCAGTTATAATGAAGTACATCTTGCTAGCACTTTCTGCTAATGGAAGATAGGCATCTCTCTCCTGCAGGAGGAAAAAATAAAAATAAAATCAGAACTGGTGCATTACTGCCCTCTAGATTTCACAATGATCTTTTCAAAATATATGTAAATGATTTTAAATTATTATTATTATTATTTATTTTTTTAAATGATACTGTAGTCGTTCAGAGTAGGTCAGAGTGCTTTTGCCCAAATCGTTCTTTATTTATTGTTTTATTGGGGTTTTTTCTGTTATCACCTGCGGAAGAACTTTGAACTACTGATGTAAACAGTTATAAGCACTTTCCCAGGTCATATGAAGAAAAAAAACAAAATCTTTGGAACTCAATATTTGAGCACTGCACTCAGAACTACTCAGAATTGCTGCAAATATCATAAAACAGTTATGGAATATAAAAAATAAAGAAGATGCTTTAAATATAACCCTTGAACAACACGCAGCATTACAAAACATTTCACCTGTTCACCAATACACCTTATTTATTCTGTTTACTTAAAATCAGATACTTTTATTTCTTTATAATAACTTAAAGCTGAACTGATAATACCATACAAATGTGAAGTACAATATGTTTGACAGAATATTGATGTTGCATTCACAGGATAATCTATTTATCAGTATAATCCTTTGTTTTATTTCTTAGCAATGTTTTGTATCTTTTTTTATCTATATTATGAAAGTATATAACATGGAGATCTCAAAAAGTTGCACAACAGCAACCTAGTTTTTCTTGCCTAAAACAGAATCTCATTTTGACATCTATTATAAATGTTTGACACTACTAGTAATTTAAAAAAGGTAGCACTTTCCTTAAAGTTAAATTAAATAAGCACACACTGTATAGCAAAATCATGTACTTGCTTTCCAGTTCTTTTAGTGCTGTCGCTTTAAAAAGGACGGTATGTGTGAAGTATGTATGATTTCACTGTGTGAAAAGTTACATCTTAATTGAAACACAGCGCTACACATCCACATCTCTAATTTCATATGCCTGCAGGCAACAACATGTAATGTGCATGACCTCTGAATCTATACACATCAGTACAGTATATTGCTTGCAGTATTTAGTATAAAAAGCATAAAGATACTTGGCTATATTCAATTATGCCAAAAAAGGAGGACTTGGCTATATTCAATTATGCCAAAAAAGGAGGACAAGTCATGAAAAACCATGACTTTTTATGTCATGGACGGACACTGCCAAGTTATCCTCCTGCCCATGACAAATACGGTAACTCATGGTTTTTCACGACATACCTTGTTCATGTCACAAATCCGTACATCAATAGGAATATACTGCTTATATACTGTTTGTGTGTGTGTGTGTATATATATATATATATATATATATATATATATATATATATATATATATATAGAGAGAGAGAGAGAGAGAGAGAGAGAGAGAGAGAGAGAGAGAGAGAGAGAGAGAGAGAGAGAGAGAGAGAGAGAGAGAGAGAGAGAGAGAGAGAGAGAGAGAGAGAGAGAGAGAGACACTTGTTTTAAAACACATGCCTTTGCACTAGTTAGTCAGTGAAGGACAATATTAAAATAAACTATGTTTTATTGTAATTCGGCTTACGACATCACTGCACTGAAGACAGTCTTTTGTGCATCCGCAGTAGCGCAGATGAACCTGATGGGGATTTATAACTACCGATACTTTTAATTATTAGTGATGTATAGGCAAACTAGTGACTGATTAATAAACACATTTAAAACAAATACATTTGGTTACTTTTTCTTGTTATTCATCCACTGCCATTTCTCTTTTACTCAAACCCTTTCTCAGCAGTGGGTTTGTTTTTTTGTAACCATTCCTGCATTAAGAGGATAATGTGTCTTCCATCAGAGATAGAGGTTTAGCATAGTGAAGATGTATTCAGTTAGATATATAACGTAAGACACTGGGTCATTTTTTTAGTATGGTACTATTGTATATCACATTAAATTGTCTGAACCACCACAGTTACGTATTGTAATTAAAATGAATAGAATACAGGGACTAAATCAATGCACCACAAGGCTTAACTCATGTCATAAGACTTGATGAAGGTTGAAGGAAATACTGCTTTCACAGCATTGTCATTTTTTCCCCATTGTAACCCTGCTTCAAACTTGTGTCTTTGCTAAATACAAGTACCTTAATATTGCATGAAGTATACTACTTGTTTAGTACATACAGCGAGTTATGTTATTCTAATAAAACAATGATGCACCTGACTTTATCTATGTGTATCCCAGGCTGACTGCATGAAAGGGCAATATGAAGTACCAATCAGTACCTCACAGTCAGACAGTACTTGTAACTACTCAGTGTTATGCAGTCTGACATTTGAACAGCTTTCCTTGGTTTTGAAATGCTGCAAGCAAAAGGTCTGGGCAAAATGCTTTAGTGTTCGTGTTAACCAGTGTGGGATTTTGTTTCACCTGACTTGGGAATTATTTTCTCATCCTGCCCTCAATCCAGATGGCACAGAGTGATTACCATCCGTTTCTATTTTCAAGTCTGACTCTAAGGCAAGCTCTCTGTATCAACATCACCACTGCACTGATGTAGAAAAAACAATCCCAAGATGCTTTACAGAAGTGTAGCCCCACATTAAATACTATAGGAGGTAGAAAATGCAGTAATGAATACCAAGTGTTAGAGCTTTCTTCAAAACCAGATAAAGGGGTCTACTTAGTTAATCTAAATAATACCAAAGCTGCACGTAAAACTAAAAGGGTCATTTGTGTACCTAGGTTATGTATATCAACATTTCTAGCACTGCTATTTTTTTATTTTTTTTTTTTTTTTACAGTTTTAAAGCAGTGGCTATATTTAGATCTGCGTCCATGTAGATAAATACTGCATTACTGAAAGTACAGACTGTAGACTTTTGAGTTGATTTGTGAAATGAAGAAGTAACCTCCAGCATCTAGAGCCCATGGATAGAGGGATTTGGCTGTGTTCATCACATAATGAACACTGCCTCCGGGCCCAGTCAGACAGTGTCTGAGATCAAGGACAAGGGAGGATGCACTATGACTCTCTGAAGTTAGCTGTGACATACTGCAGTACAAACCATTAAAAAAAAAAAAAAAAAATCTGGAATTTCTGAATCCTGTTAAATAATGATCATACGTCAATTTACTAGCTGTGAGTTTTTGAAAACCTTTATGGAACTGTATATTTTAAAAGGGCAAATTTGAAACATTTAAAAAGGCGTATATTTGTAAAAAGTGTAGCATCCATTTTCTATATAATTACAAGGTTCTCATCTTGCTGACAGCAGATGAACAGGTTTATGTGGCTCGCTATGCAGTGGAGGCTGATATAAAACAGCTGTTGTCAGGGATAGCTACATATACATTTTGAAAGGCAAAGTATTATTTTGTTACAAAATACCCACAATTAGGTTTTCAAAATTCACATCTTTAAAATTTGATTAAGGCTGTTTTAGTTTTTTGTTGTAATGCGACATAACATTCTAAATCAAATTTACATCAGTGAGACATGTTGCATTCATTAACATTTAACATAATGTCCCATGTATTTCTGTGAAAAAATAAAATATATAAAAATGATCCGACATAAAATGCCATGCTTGTTTTATTTGTATTGCAAATTCAACATGTGAATGGGGCTTACCTGATCCAAAGAGACTTGTAGCTTGTGTGACTCAGTGAGTGACTCCTGGATGAGGGCACTGCTTGCCTTGGTCTTATTCAGAGATTCAATTAGGTTTTTGTTTTCCAAGATGTTTCCTTGTGAGGTTGCAAGAGTCTTAAGAGGGGGAAAAAAAAAACACTTTTAATTTGAATATTATAATGAAACCATCCACTATATGAAAAGGTACAGTGAAAAGTTTTGCAAACCATAGAATTTTTAGATGGAGATAATTACAAACAAACAAATAAAACAACTATATGAACATAATTTTGATATTTTATTAAACATTATACAAAATCAAAGAAACTACAAAATTATACTGTAAAAAGTCTACCAGAAGACAAAATATTAGCACAATATTTCATGTTAGATTTCAAAATGTCACATTTTTTTAATTGTCAGTTTCTCGTCAAGTATATGAAAAACTACAAAGCTGTATGTAATTTAATATGTTAATGTAACATTATTCAACAGGTTTCATTCGACTTGATGGAGTTAAATTAGTCAGTTCTATAGGGTGATGCAAAACTTTTGACCACAGCTGTATGAACCACATCTGTGTGTGCAGAACTGCAGCTTACAAGGTTCAAATTATTCCTAATAATATTTATGCTGAACAGTGAATGGCTTGGTTTGCATGCAGTTTAAAAATCTCTCTCCATTTCAGTGAGAGCGTGACATAGTGCACACACACCACACACATTCCTCACGCTATAGAACAGCTGACTATAAATCGCCTTCCCACGCTAAAAAGCTGTGCAAACTGACCAAAAAGTAAGGATTTAAAAAGCTGTACCATATGTTCACGAGACTTCAGCAGTGAAGATCCCGTTTGTTACGTAACCTTGTGCAACTTTCTACTATAACTAAAGGCCGTACCAAGCAAGTCTTTAAGAACAACTGAGATCTGCTGAAGGTAACCCTGGCAAGCTTCTTTAACCACATTGAAATAATAACAATAATAATAATAAAGCATTTTATAAAGGATAGAAAGATCATTTTTATTCTTTACACTTGTGCTCTTTTCATGTTTGGTGATCGGATAGCCGACTGCTTTAAGCTTAGACTTTTTAGTCCCTTAGCAGTAAGATAAGATGCAATTCATGTTATACTAGTCTCACACTAGTACCATGGGTACCTACTAAGAGAAAATGTAATGTCTGCACCCCAAAATGTATTAAAAGTAGCATAACTTAGAATTTGTGCCAGTGATCTATATGATTGCTGCAGGCTACCAAACTCAGCATCAGGCTTTAGAGACTGTATAGAGTTGAAGTACAATCTCTGAAATGTAAAACGTAGGGTAAGATTGTTTTTCACAAGAACAAAAACATGAACAATCCGTTGGTTTCACAAATGTTAAAAAAAGACCAATAAAAACAGGGTTAATATCAGCTTGCTGCAAACTACAGAAAAAGCTACAAAAAAATACCCTGGAGGTTTAGCATCTGCCGTAAGGATGAGAATTGTTGAAGCTACTTTTCTGTAGGAAACCTTGTACATATTCTATATGAACATGTATAATATGTATATGAATATACATGCAGTTAAAAAAAAATGTTTAGCCATAATGCTTGGGCAGTGCAAAGCCTCTTATGTTTTTTATTTATGGTATCTGTGTAACAATATGTCTGGGTTTTTGTTTTGCTTCCTTCCCTTTTTTATTTAAATATTTGAGTAGCCAAATTAAGCAGGCTGCATTTGCAGTTCTTCAGCACAACCTAAAAACTGCATGACATCAGTAGAACAAATTGGAAAGCTGACAAAACGCATTTAAATATACCTTCCCGTATTTTGCTATTAACACTGTCATTTGGAAGGAGACTTTCTCTCCCTAAACAAAAACTACACAGGAAACCAAATTGCCAAAAAGGTGAGACTTCCTCTATTGTTTGCATGTAAACCAAGCCAATAAACAGTAAGTAGCTTCATGGACTATGAAGATCCCAGTGAAAACCCTTGTATATTTTAAACCTGTTCACCATCTCTTCATTTGGCTAAAATGCCTGCCTTTAAATCGCACAGCATATTCCAGGTATTGAATCTCTGATCATATGCCACACCAGCTAAACAAACACTGCAGTTCTTATTTAAAAAAAGCATGACCCTTGTTAATAAAAGTTAGAACTTGCTCAATATTTAGAAATATTGTAGTTTTTTTTTGTTCAAGAATTGAGGGTGACTAACAAAAAGGTTTAAATAATGTATTACAGCCTGTTTGTTAAAAACATGTTTGTCAAGCCAGTAAAAAAAAACTAGATGTCAAAAATCAACAGTTCTCAAAATATATCTGTCAATAGTTCATAAAAAGTGTCAGTGGCCCAAGCACTTGGAGGCCAGAGCTGTTTATTTCAATTGCAACACAAACTGACAGTAAAGAAGACTGAGAAAAACAAAAACAGCAGTGCTGCAAATGACGATACAAACTTTCTGTAAAATTATTTTCCAATTTTATAGGCAATAAATCTTATTTAAAAAATAAATAAATAAACTCCATGCAGTATAGTAGAGTTTAGCTACTATGCTGCTTAAAATACCATAAGAGACTCATTCGAGTTAAGATTACAGTACCTCTAAAAGAGATTCTTCAAGTTTAGCCAACTGTATTTTCTTATCCTCCTCTTGCTGTAGAAGTTTAGTCTTCTGCGTTTCCAGGTCTGGCTTCTCATGTTGGATAGTTAATGCCAAAAGCTACAATGGCAAATAAATGAAATAAAAATATAATTTAGTCTTTCTTTCATACACATTACACACATACACATTATCTACATGTGCATTAACTCTTAATCTAAGACTGCCAGCAGTCTACCAGACAAAATCACTGGCAACACATGATGATTGAGCACATACCTGTTCTTAAATTTGATTAGGGAACTCTAACAATTCAATGGATGCAGTCAGTAAGCATTCAAGATATGATTTAGAAGGCTGTATACACTAATTAAACAGTTTAGAAATATAAAAAAGAACCTAAAATTCTTTGATAAACTTTTCAGCAAATCTTTTTTTTTTTTTTTTTTTTTTTTTTTTTTGTCAAAACATTTTTTTTTTTTTTTTTTTTTTTGTCAAAACATGTGCGATTCATTTTTAGGTTAAACTAGCATTTCTAAATTCAGCACTATTGAGAGTTTAATAGTTATGGATAACTGATTAAACCATGTATAATATTACTATTGTATGTTTAGAAAAACACCTGTCCTCGGAGACCAGCTCTGGTTGTAGTAAAGTTAACTTCTGTGACAACAGATGCTGCGTCAGGTGGAATAAAGGGACTGGGGTTCCGAGTTGCAAGGAACAAGCGAAATTCTTCGTTGTAATCAATGATTTTGTCTCCAATTTGGACGACATAACGAGGGCCTGCAGAGAAAAAGATTATCATCATTACAATTGAAATTATATTATCGTCAAATATTACACATCATTAAATCAGACTGAAGCACCAGAAATTAAGTTTATGGTTATGAGGCAGTGGCTAGACATGATTCTAAGTTTGATATGGAGGTCACAGAGGTATTTAAAACATTTCTAAATTGTGTCTGTGATGACTCAAATATAAAATGATATACAAAGTGAAACTAAACAACCCCCCCCCCCCCCCCTCTAAAAAACAGACAGTATCCATTTCTCCTGGTAGCCCTTTAGCTAATGAAAATGGCATCAAATTTCTGCCTGGTTAATCCAAGGACTGCAACTAAATTTATACTCACAAAAGACAAAAAAACCCTAAAAACTAAATCCAAGCCTTCATAAAATGTATTTGCACGTCATGATAAAGGCAACTAATTTAACTAAAAATCGATAAACAAAACAACCCCACTTCTTCCACTGTGCTTTTGCAATGAGGAGAGACCTCACAATGCCCACAGCACATTAATTATGGTGAACGTTCAGCTATGAGCCACTACTGCTCGCAATCAAAACAGTTAGCACAAATTATTAGTTTTCCAGGCCTTGTTTTCCTCAATATGCATCATGAGACTGGAATTGCAGTGCTAATTAATTAATGGTTGTTACAGATGAGCAACAATATACTAGCAGACACAGCAAGTGGTTCTTCCAGTTCAGCGACTATAGATTCAACTGCAATTCTATCGGGAGAAGAATTAAATAAATAATACATTCACAAAGTTGGTTCTCCTTTTACAGAAAGCATAGAGATGTGCAGTTAAGGAGTTACCAGATACTTAGGGCTCTTCGTTTTCAGTTTTATTTTTGATCACATGCACTATGCATCCTTCATACAGCAAATAGTAAAGTACACAGCTTTTACAGCTATCACATTCATCTGCAACAGAAGTATGAACAAGCCTTTACTGAGTTGAACATTTGCCTTATTCGACTTTAGTTCTCTGGATAAATAACCTTTATTTTTCATAGCAAATTAAATATCACCACATGGTACACCATGCTTCTATAAGAGCAGCTGGATGAGTGAAATTATAAACAACCTTTTTAGGATTCCAGCAAATTTCATGCTCCAAATATTTTTTAGCATTGTGTGTGTGTGCGCGTGTGAGCCCTGTGCGCTCATAATATACAAAAAAAAAAAAAAAAAAACACTTTGGTAAAAAAGATGATGGATTTATATCACAAGACACTGCATGTGTCACAGGCCTGGACCGAAGCCTTGGTGATGGAAGACAGGGACAAGGTATTTTGTTAAATTGGCAATTGGATGAC
The DNA here is from genome assembly GCF_017654505.1 of Polyodon spathula. NCBI lineage: Eukaryota > Metazoa > Chordata > Actinopteri > Acipenseriformes > Polyodontidae > Polyodon > Polyodon spathula. The sequence continues at coordinate 3,722,811 of NC_054542.1, forward strand.
ACAGGGAGGTTTGGCAAGTAAATACCAAGTGGTCTGTGTCTAATATGAAGCAGCACTAGACAATTGTTCTGAGAGAAAATGATATCTTATTGAAACGTGGCAAGCTGAAGAAACTGTATTTTCTGCCTTATATATCCCCTTAGGTAACTCTTCGTAATACAGTAATCAAGCATCCCAGCAAGGGGTCTTTTAAGTCCAAATAAAGACCACCACTACATTTTCAACCACTGTTACTGGGTTTCCTCAGTTGAATGAAGAACTTTGGATCTAAATACCACTGTCTTTTACATTTTTCAAATATGAACCCATTTTCATATTTCCACAAACTAAAGAGACTTAAATTCACTGATACATGTTTTTCAGTATTTTCATAACGTTGTCACTTTTTATTATTGTTTTAACATTTCAACTTAACGTACATACTTATACTAGTATTTTATTTTTAACTTAATTATGTTAATTAAATGTTATAACCTGTTTTGTGAATAATAGTTAAACAGATTGGGACCATTGCTCCAATGTAGAAATACATGTGATGGCAGCGAAACCTGAAGTAAGACTTGCAGTCACACTACACACAGCAACCTGCGATTCCCAGCAAAGTGTGGCCACGAGTTTCTGACTCCACTCTTTACTTCAGGGTTTTCTTGCTCTTCACAAACCATCACACAGTTTTCTCCATCGGACTTTACAGTCTCTCAAGTCCGTTTCTATTTTTTATTTTTTAAATAATACACGCCAACGCTGTTTCTATTGTCTGGGCATCTCTATATTCTTTAAGTGAGGGATTGTAAATATGTGGATGATGTTTACAAACTTCTTCTACTAAAGTTCCTCGAAGTCTTGCTCCATGATGGTTACCAGCGTACGACCATGCAGTAGAAAATGTTCAACATTATCCGACCCAATTCGATTTCTGGTCGCTGACGCAGGAGAAAAGGCTGTACGCCTTTCTTAAAAAGATGCAAGTTGCAAGAGTGTGGATGACATAATTCCAACCTGTAGCACAGGGTCAGAGACCTTTGACTCCGACCAGAAATTATATTCAAGTCTAAAGCATGAACCAGCCTTAAAAACATAAATAGCGGGCTTCCGAAAAATATAGTGTTATAATATGTTCTATCGTGTTGCTCCAACTGTTTAACAGTTTTCTTTCCATTGTTAACATGTTGACAACTTATAACTTTAAATTCTGTTTCAAAGCTCTTTTCAAAGTTAAGTAAAAACTATTGATAATAGCCTATTTTGGGTTTTGTTTGTTGAAATCTAAAAAAGAAGTTTAACCACCCTACTTCAAAAGGCATATCAAAAACAGTAAAAACAAGTGCCAAGTCTTAAAATATTGTTTTATTTTGTTGCAATGCTCACACAAAACTTTTTTTGAATCCCAAATCCTTTTTATTTCCACGGAAACATATTTCCACAGAGACAATTAAAAACATACAGTGCTCCCTCTTTATAAGGTGTCCCTTTATACTGCGGAACAGGTTATAAGGCGGTACTGTCATGGCTCCCATTTGACCGAATAATGCCATTACACTAACACTAGTGGTCTCGTTATAAGGCGGCAGACGGAACACAAATAGCCTAGTCTCTTAGCTATGGCTCCTGACTACAGCGTTATAAAGGGGGAGCACTGTATCAGTAACTGTTTTACTTTTTTTGTGCTCAGGAAATGTGAACAACATTGCCTAGCCTGTCAATCCTGACCTCCCCCCTCCATTCTGTCCTGGTCCAACACCAAGTGTTGTGCTTAACTGTATGCTGGCATTAAATTGCTTTACAAATGGGGGTCTCATTTATATCCCTGCAACAGCCTAAACATGTTCCAGAGTATTTGAAACATTTTACATACAGTATAGCCTTATAAAAAATCAGAAGACGGGATGACCAGGGATGAATCGGAATGCAAGAAGAAAAATCAACCTACTGCATATGTGGGGGGTTGGGGGGTGGTGATCATTGTTATGGACTTACAGGATTATAGAACATAAGTATTGTCACACATCACAGATGTTACTTTCTATGCTCCTTTAAAGAATGACATTACTATGGACATTAAGACGAAAATAGAAATGTTTTTAGAACAAATTTTGAAGAATGGCTGGATTAGTAAAACAGAATAGGATTTTTTAAAACTCAAACATCCTATCCAACCGGCAATTAACTGTCTTCCTAAAATCCATAACGATCCAACACATCCTCCTGGAAGACTGACTGTCGCAGGTATAGGTTCAGTTATTGAACCATTATGCCAACACATAGATTTTTTATCTACAACCTTTTGTTTGTAAATGACCTTCATTTGTATCTGACACATGTGATATTCTTAATCGCATTAATGATATGAAAGTGATCCCCTCTAATTTTCTAGTTACACTTGATATCACCAGTTTGTATACAAACATTCCACATACAGGAGGTATTGACACAGCTAATTTCTATTTAAAATCTAAACCTGTTGAAGCCATTCCACCTTCTCAATTAATTATAGAGCTACTTGAATTGAGTTTAAAAACTCTAATTACTTTGTGTTTGAGGGGCAATATTTTTCTCAAATTAAAGTTACAGCCATGGGTGCACCATTTGCCCCAAATTATGCCAATGTGTACATGGGATTTTGGGAAGAGAGATTTATCTATAATTTCTCGACAATATTTTTCTACCACTAATTGCTCTTTGGCTTAGATACATTGACGATGTCCTAATATGGTAGGTTAAGTGCATATTCTTCAGTCATAGCCACTCAAGCATGTCATGGTCAACGATGAATGATTGAGTGATTAAAAAGAAACCAAAAACATTTTGTCAATGTACATCATTTACGTACCTTATTTTTTTCGAAAATGAATGTGTTATAGTGATGTTTCTTTTGATGCTTGGTATATATATTCGTAAATAAAATGAATTATATCCATTAGTTCTGATTTAAGGGTCTGATTTCCACAGCATTAAATGAGATAATTCATAATGACTGTCTCTTTCACAAAAGATGACTCTTGCTACTTACCCTGAGCAATAAGATCCCTTCTCAGCAAAGGGTAGAGGACTGGTTCAACTCCATCCATCTCCTGGATAACAAGTGTCTTGCCAAAGCGGACTGCTAGTTCCAGGGTTGTGATAAAGTTTGAGTCCTGCAAAGATAAATCGACTATGCGATGACCTTGAGAAAACATGTCCCTAGGGGTCAATGATTAATATATAAATGTGCATATATATATATATATATATATATATATATATATATATATATATATATATATTGTAGTGGGCACACTAAGATTTAAAAGACTAAATCTGCAAAGAACACATTTCAAAAAGGGAAATCCTTTGCAAAAAAGTGGAAAGGACTGTTTATCTTGCATGTACATACACAAGAAAGGCTAATACTGAATGTGTATCAAAGAGGTCATATAAAAATCATGCAAACTGAGCACTTACTAAAAGGACCATCTTTGATATTTCTTATTCTGGTACAAGGGAACATGTTCATGGTTATTATCTAACCATTAACCTGAAGTCAATTATACTCCTCTGCTGAACGTTTGAGCCTCTGTTGAAAAAAATAAACCATCTTGCACAACTGTTAAATTACGATTCAGTTTCCGTGCAATGCACTGTGGGAATGTAGTTTATTAGTGTCTGTTGCCCATTGCAACAAAGCACTAAAAACTACATATCCCTACTACAAGTTGTCTGTCATCGATGCAACAGGTGCTCATATGAAAACATTAAATGTAATAATGTGTGTGTGTGTGGGGAGCGGGGAGGAAAAAGGAGACCAGGGAGGAAAAACAGGAAGCATAAGTGGTCTCTGTTAATGATTTTAAAAGTGTGGAGAATTTGTTTGTATTCATTTGATATATTAGATTTATTGTATTTATTTACTTTTTAATGTATTTAGCCTACTTTTTCTTTGTAAAAAAAGAGAATACTTATGTTAAATGTTTTGTTTTAGTTATTCATTACACTATGTAAATACAGTATAATCGTAAATCTCGAAAAACTACTCACTTCTATATCTTTTGTAGTCATTTTTGTATTACTTTAGTATAAATACATGTTAATTTGGATTCATATGTTGTTTTTTTCTGACTTCATGTGAACGAAAAGACACACATTTGCCTGTTTTCCCATCAGACATAGTGATATTTTGAAATATCACTCTCCTGGTCACAAAAGCGAAGTCTGTGGGGAATAATTGCTATTTTCTATACTTTTGAGGCATAAGCAATTAGGAAATAACACTTACTACCCAGGAACAAAAATAAATAAATAAATTTGTTACACAGTGTTATTTGATGTGCCGGTATATGAAAAACATGTAACTGTTCTCTATAATATCTTGTGCAAAGTTTAAAAAAATGTTAATTGTGTATATTAAATATACAAATATACAGTCTTTGTGTGTGTGTGTGTGCTCCTAATGTTTTTAATTTAGGAGCACCTGTGCTACTACCAAAAAAGTTAGCATAGAGCCCTGTTCCAAAAGCTCAGTCCAGGTCACAGGGATGCTTTTAAAAAGACACCAGGATATGACAATACAAGGAGGATATGTCATATACATACCAAGATAAAGGTAAGGCAGTCTGGGATGTTTTCTGGGAACCGATAGTACAAAAACAAAAGTACCAGTGTATTGTGTCCAGAATATTACAAGAGTCTTTAACATACATCTAGATATTATAGTAAGCAATGTAATACTAACAGGAAGGATGAATGTGTATACTGTAAATTATACACTCTTTCCTCAACTCTCAACGTGGTCAGTTTTAATCCATACCTGCTGGTTTATGATTTCCAGACGTGACTCTTTGAGATGTGTCCTCAGCCATTCTGTAGCACGCGATGAAGGATCTATCAGGAATGGGCACGCATAGCTCTGAATAAAACAAAGTTTGATGAGCTAGATATTAAAAATAACCAATTCCATATGCTGTCATCCTTCACGATGATCTGTGCATAGAGAAATGCGCTCATGAGCTCATCTGTCTAGGACAACAAAGCATCAATGAAAAGAAATCAAAATCACTGTTGTGAGAAATGGTAGATTTTGTTATTTTCTTTGTGAAAACATGACAGGTGTTGTAGCAGACGCTGTGGTAATGTTTAATTTTTTTTATTTTTGTTTTAGGCTAACATTGGAAAAAGCATTATCACAGTTCCCCCACATTAACTCAGCAATTGACTCTCCTTGGCATGAACACAATTTGGAGACAGAAATTGTAATCTAGAAAACCATGAACGGCTATGATGATAGCTGAGGAGTAGAGCTTTGTAAAGGGATTTGTTTGTTACATCTCTTAGAGCTCTTTATGAAACTCCAGACATAAATATCTAATCTAGATTAATGTGTTTTTTTTTTGTTTTGTTTTCTTTTTAAAGGATTGTTTTTTTATATGTAAAAAAAAAAATTGCCAAATAAAGAAGAGATTATATTGGTTGCATCCTCCTAAGGACACAGATCACAAAATGTATTTTAATTTATGCGGAATTCTCATTTCCACTAATGCTATTATGCATTTAGTGCAATTACAATATTTTATCTAACAGCACAATCGTTTGATTAAATGCATATTTAAGTTAAAACCTTAAAAGGCAGATAATTTTTTGTGCATCTTTATTAAGAACACCAAATCCATCCCATAAAGATATTGCTCACCACCAAGAGAAACATTAACAAGAAAAATGTAACCAATACAGCTATTGCAAAAAGTTTTACAGTACATCACCCTATAGAATTAACTAATGTTGCTTCAAAAAGCTGAATGAAACCTGCTGAGTAATGTTACATACCGCTTTGTAGTTTTCCATATACGTAACAAAAAACTAATTGAAAAAATTCGATTTTTCGAAATCTAACAGAAATAATGTACAACTATTATGTCTTACGGTAGACTTTTGCAATACCATTTTGTAGTTTCTTAGATCACAGGATGTTAAATAAAATATATATATATATATATATATATATATATATATATATATATATATATATATATATATATATATATATATATATATATATATTTTTTTTTTTTTTTTTCAATTAGGTCAATCCTATAATGCAAAACATTTGGCCATAGCTGTACATATTAAATACAAAATCACCATTAACCTAGTACCTGTGCAAGCAATCCCCGTGCCATGTACTGTATATGTATGTACTGTATACATATAGATACTGCAACAAAGCGAAGGAATGAAATGCAGGACAGGAAATGATAGCTAATGACAGTGAACGTAATCATAATATTGCTTAACAAGAAAAAGAACAATACAGTCAGGCTGAAGATTATAGACTGTTTACAATAAAGGCAGTCATGCTCAATTAAACACTGAAACTATGGGTTGTAAGTACATTAAAATGCACAGGCTTCTCTCTATTTAGACTGTCGATTTACTGTATAGTTATGGGTCCAATGGTGGCCCTTTGAGAAAAGCAAATAAAACTGCGTCAGAATTCCATGTAAACTGTTGATTTGCATAACAAATTACCGTTTCCAAAAATACAACTACAGAAAATTGAGTGTCTGAATCGTATTTACATTAAAAAGATCACTGTTTTAAAAACAAAAAGCGTAATTTCCCAGAATTATTTTCAATAAAACAAAAGGAGAAACGCATTGCTATAAAATGGTTGCCCAGTCTTAAGGAGTGTAATAATTTTTCATGCAAACACTCATTAGCATTCTAAACATGAAAGGCCCCCCACTCTACAACACTGAAAGCTCATCAGTTCTGCTTGAAGCAGTTACTGGACGCAGTAATTCTATGGATATTACCAATCAAGGACAATGTCAGTTTCTATAACATGTGCAAATTTGATTTATATGCAGTGCAAAGCGAAGGGCACTCACAGAGCATTCAACAATGTTCAAACCTGATTTCACATATAATGAAGTCATGTTGTTAGTGTAAAATAAGTGTAATCACATTGTATATGGGAGCTGGCTAAAATACATGTGATAGAGCTTTGAAGTAAAAGGGACTCTTACCCGGGGCTTCAAGGCATTGATCTAATGCAGCAATAACAGTGAGGAAACAAAAAAAATGGAATATTAAAAGAAATGTACACCACAAGAAAATGAAAAGGGGAATGAATGTGATATTGGTCTTTTTTTTATATAATTTGGAAAATAACCTTCTTTTGTAATACATTGTCCATTTTAATTGAGAATGGTGCACTCAATTGCATTCTAAACATGAAAGGCCCCCCACTCTACAACACTGAAAGCTCATCAGTTCTGCTTGAAGCAGTTACTGGACGCAGTAATTCTATGGATATTACCAATCAAGGACAATGTCAGTTTCTATAACATGTGCAAATTTGATTTATATGCAGTGCAAAGCGAAGGGCACTCACAGAGCATTCAACAATGTTCAAACCTGATTTCACATATAATGAAGTCATGTTGTTAGTGTAAAATAAGTGTAATCACATTGTATATGGGAGCTGGCTAAAATACATGTGATAGAGCTTTGAAGTAAAAGGGACTCTTACCCGGGGCTTCAAGGCATTGATCTAATGCAGCAATAACAGTGAGGAAACAAAAAAAATGGAATATTAAAAGAAATGTACACCACAAGAAAATGAAAAGGGGAATGAATGTGATATTGGTCTTTTTTTTATATAATTTGGAAAATAACCTTCTTTTGTAATACATTGTCCATTTTAATTGAGAATGGTGCACTCAAAAAGCAAAACTGAAATAAACATTGCTGAATCAATGCTATATATATATATATATATATATATATATATATATATATATATATATATATATATATATATATATACACACACACACACACACACACACACACACACACACACACTGTTCAACAATACATACTTGGCCAATAGGTCTTCACCAGTGAATAGCTGCTAAGAGTAGACATGTGTTTTCTTCTACAGTTTTGATTTCATCCCAAATGCTTATAAGACCATTCACAGTGGACTAAAACCTATACTAAATGTCAACTTCATGGATATTACTTAATATTTCAAGGACACACACAGTTTTACTCTAATATCAAACAGTTTTCAAAGAATAAGAGAATACACCATGCAACACAATATTAAACTTTCAAATACAGCTTACAGCTGTAGCAAAATAATGAACCATGGAAATACAGTACACATTAAGTGGTAAAGACCAAAACCTTATTGTCCTCAAAAGTTTTCCAGACTTTATTTTTTACAGCAACTCAAACTAATCCACTTTTCCCTGCACTCAATTTGTCTTACAAAACCTAGTTTGCTGCAACTATTTAATTACCTACTGTTTTATAAAATGAATTGCTTGGTGTCAGGTTTGTTTTGTAAAAATTGAAAAAAAGTAAAGATGGGAGGAAACACATTGAAAGTATGGCCCTCTATGGGGTCAGGTGGGGTCAGGTTGTTCCTCATGCTTCAAAACAGGGACAACATGCAAGTGAAAATAACGTCTGGGCAAATAAAAAGATCCACAGCAAAGCAACAATGGGTTAATGAGGTCTTATGATAAGCAGCAGGAAGAAAACCTTTTTGTGGAGAAAGCCTTGGTTATTACACCTTTACACAGACCAGAAATTGTGACTACATGTCATTACCTGCAAAATAACAAGCGCATTCTCCATTGACAGGTCATCTGATGGCAACCCTTCACTCTTCCAAATGAGCTGTTCACTTTCCGTGCACAGAAAATGTCGGAGATCAAACTCTATAAAGCCAAAATAGAGAGTCAACATGCATTATAACATCTTAAAGGTATTAAAGATATATACAGTATATATTTAATTAGTTTTGATTAATTACATTACTGTGTACATTATTCAAAAGTTGCATTTAAAAAAAAAATGTTTTGGGTAGAAAAAGTACATCAAGAGGGAATGAAATACATGATCTTACTTTGAAGACCAGAAGATTTCATCCATTCTTCCAAGCTAGCTTTCCTCTGATCTTCTGGTGCAGCAGATAGATAAGTGATAAATGCAGCTGCAAGCTGGGCTCTCTTAGGCAATGTGTCCAGCTCCTCAGTTATCTCTGCCACCTAGACAAATTAAAGAACACCACAAACTATTCTTAATCTCCTTTCGAATGGCAATAAATACACAATCCTAAGAACAAACAAAAAAACATTGGGGAAAAAAACAAGAAGAAATGTTCTTTGTGGACAAAAACAAAGCATTTCCAGGGGCATGGTTTAAGGGCAAAACAATATGGCAGTGGTAGGGTTCACTGAAAAAATTACATCACACCAGGGAGTCAATTGTAAGGATACTATCTCTGTTGCAGTGAAAAGGTTGGTCAGCATAATGGCAAAGGAATTTAACTGATAAAAAAATAAATAAATAAATTAAAAAAAAATACAGAATACAGCTGCAAGCCATATGTGTACACAATAACAAAGTGTGTCATGTGACCTCAACATGGCAGCCATATGAGATCAATGTCATGGTCCTCAAAAAATAAAGCATACAGTGTTTATATTACTCCAGTACACTTGCTGTAGTCCCAAGAGCGTTCCAGATTAGGGAACATGACACTTCGCATTGTATAATGCTCGAAAGGATATTTCCAGCTTTCAGTCCAAAGTTGAAATTGTTATGATAAATCATAAACCTCTGTTAATTATTTTTTTTTGCATTAACTGAAAATATTCAACAAAACAGTATTTCCATTATTTAATTAATTCTCTTTCCATGTCCATTTAACATTTGCAAGACCTCAGGTGGTGAATTGAAAATTGTGCAGCTTGAGCTGTTGGCATCTATTCCTGCTCTGTGGCACGACTCCAACTTAATGACATCTGTGGCATGTAAAACAAAACACTTCACACCACTGATCAATCTGTTAGCAATATGAGCCTTGCTAATCCTTTAATTCCATCACAGAATTGAAGTCCTGCAAAAATACATAGCAAGCAGATCACATGTAAGAAACCACATTTTTCTTTAGTTAAGCATTAGGCATCTGCAATTTTAACCCTTTGAAACAAGGATAACAATTACATGAACTCGTACAAGAAAGAAAGGAAGTTGCAAGGGCTGAAGACTCCTAACTTCTGTGCCCTACTGTGCTGGGACCCAGTGAAACAAAAACAATAGTGCTTATTTTGTACTTTAAGTGTTTAAACAATCTTGGCTAATAAATGCATTTTAATTAGATTTCAGGGAGTACTGTATGTCGACAGTGAATGGCAGTGTGTTTATATATATATATATATATATATATATAGAGAGAGAGAGAGAGAGAGAGAGAGAGTTTTCCACATAACGAAAAACTAAAATTAAAAAATGGGACATTTTGAAATCTAATATTAGGTACTACTATTATGGTTTTTGATATCATTTTGTAGTTTATTTTATTACATTATGTTAAATAAAATATCTAAATTCTGTTCATACAGGTTTTTTTGTTTGTTTGTTTTTTTTTTATTATGTCTCAATCCTAAAATCGTGATGCAAAACTATTGCCTTAATATAGATTTTTTTTCTCAATCCTGCTTCCAACACCCAACTGGAAGAAAATATTATAACGCACCTTGCAACTGACAAGCATATCTTATCTGCTCCACACGGTAAGGGTTAGGGTCTTTATTACTGTACCTGTGTATTCCATCTCTTGTGTTCTCCTTCAAGCTGGTGGATCAGTTTTTCCGCTGTCTCGATTGTTTCTTGGGCCTTGCTCACTTCAGCTTCCAGCTTGGCAGCCTCCGTTGTTCTGGACTGAAATCTTTAAAAATGCACCACAATTACAGAACACCACCATTGTTCATAGCTGATTAGCGGATGTAGCTAACTGGCAGTTATCTTGCACAATACATTATTTATTTAAGTAGGTTCTCATCTGTTGTTATTAAACCACAGAACCATCTGTCAAAGTGATTTCTATCCGCTTGACAAGTGACAAGTATAACCTGTTCAAATAATTATCGATAAATTGTAGTGTTAAAATAGAATCAGAAGAGTCTGCAAAAAAATAAATAAAACAAATCTTACTTTTCCTTTAGTTCTGTAACTTTCTGACCCACGGAGTTCAGCTGATCTTCCAATTTCTTTTTCCTGCCTTCAGTTTTACGGAGATTACTAGTGAAAAGAGAATCAGCCATTCAAAATCACAAGTTCTTATAGCTAGAAAGTTGCATTCATATACATAATGGCATCAATACCCTATTGTCTAAAACAGACTGAATTTAAAATTCCTTTTCATTGATTGCTGGAAATCAAAATGTACGTAAGATACCTGTAGTTAGTAACAACTGCCAGCTTTCTTCAAAATGAAAGGGGAAATTACTTCCTGCATAGAGGAACTGATTTGAAGTACAGTCGTCACCACTTGTACAGGGTTATTTCGGGCAGCCGTTTATCGGACAAATAACGTTTGCCATTTGTCATTCCCATTGATTTCAATAAGAAAGGTACCTTTATACCGTGTTAAGCATTCAAATATTTCGGGTAAACTCATCCGTTTATATCTCGTTATGTGCCATTCACATAGATTTAAATAACAAAACACACTTCTTATACTATAGTAATCGCTCAATCCACAAATCAGATGTTTGCACCTTGTTACTGAGCAATTACCCCTGTACTGTACCTTGGTTATTTAATCCCTGTACGCAGTGTCAGGTTTATTTAATTTGAAAAAAACAGTACTGACTGTAACAGCAAGCAAGCATGGCTGGAAAGAGAATAGCGATAAGCATCAGCACGAAGATTCAGTGTAAATAAAATGTCTGTTAAATGCTGTGCATTTGCTAAACATGCTTGGAACTCAGCAAACAATCAGTAGGCAAACAATACAACGTTGCTTCAAAAAGCCGGGGACAATGTGTGAATGAATCTGATTATGCACCGAGGAAGGGGATGGGAGTACTCTGTAAATAATGTGTGTTTGTAAACTGTTATTCTTGTTCAGATCTGTTAGCATTCTGTGTGTTTTGGTGCTTGTGTGACTTAGAGCTGAAAGACTGTCTGTGTGTGAGTGCGTCACTGAGGGGGTGGGAGCAGGTCTGACAAGACCAGTCAGAGACAGGGAGTGTTGGACCAATAACTGACGAAGGCGGAGGGGCTTGGGTGTGTGTGGAGATGACAGTTGGAAAGAGAGAAGCAGGATCTATTGGCGGGAGAATTGAGAGTGAACATAAAGAGAGGCTGAGTTTGAGAGCGAGAGTAGAGAAACGAGAGCCATTGTTCACTAAAAGCTAGAAAAATAATAAATACAGCAGTTTCCTACTGCTATGAACCACAACTGTTGTCTATCTCATTATATCCTGGAAACCCCACAGCTCATCGCTGTAATATGTAAATAAATCCTGTTCACCTGCAGGGCATATCAACTTCAACCTCCGTCTTGATCTCCTGCATGCATCTACACGGCAGACGGCTACTCTGTCACAAGCATTAATAGTCTTTCTAAACAAGGGATTTAGGGGAGCTCCCTAATTAAAGCTGAATCTCCAAACAACAATATAGTACAGTAATTGTTACAGTTGTGTATAATGGTATTTAAAACAGGATTCATTTATGCACCTTTTTACATATTCATAAGTCTTAATAAAGATTTTTAACCGCATACACGCTTGTTTGTTTTGATTAGTCTATTGGCGATTGGGGGCATTTTGAATATCAGGTTATTGTGTGGGAGTTTATACCGTCCATCGCTTACTGCAGCTGAATCACGTTAACACAAACGCGCCCGTTCTAAGCGGTAGCGACTGTACTGTACTTGGTCCAACAACCGTAGGATATTATATAGGTCAGGAATTAGATTAGGAAAATGCAGATGAAAAAGTTTCTCTTTTAGCAACTTAGAAATCTGAATTTGGGGAAAATGGCTGCTCCTCATCCAGCGGTAAATAATAATAATAAAAATAATAATAATAATAATAATAATAATAATAATAATAATAATAATAAAGTAAAGAACCACTTACTCAACTAATCCTGACTGCTCCTTTTCCAGAGGTTGAATCCTCTCCATCACATGAGAGTACTGAATGTTTGCCTTGACCCAGGCTGCCAGCGGAGCAGCTGCAGCACTGGCACGCTTCGCATTCTGCAAGTCATTAGAAATGCACTCATTTACCAGTATACAATTTACACATGAAAACCAAATACAAAAGAAAAGCAATTCGAGCTCAAGTCATTGAAGCTGCATCTGACTTTGGCAGTTTATGGAGTCCTTCATGTATGCCAAAATAAAAAAAAATAATAAAAACACAAAAGCTAAACTTTCTTTTATAACAAGTTACTTTCAGTGGTGTTGCTTCATTTTCATCTTTTTGTTGTCAAAATTTTCATTTTGGTTAAAGCTCACATCAATGAAAAAAAAATAGCTTAGCTGCTTCAAAATACTTTGTTTAGACGAGCTAGTTAGAAAAGGTAGTCCCACTGTGCTACATAGTAATAACATACTTTTGGGTCAAATGAAGCCTTGTTTTTATGAAGAAGTTCTTCAACACTTTCTCGAATTTCGTGTGTTATGTTTCGTGCCTCAAAAGTTGCTATATCTTCTCTCACCCCCCTTTTAGCAAGGAAACTGTAATAAAAAGGATTATTATTATAAATACATAACTGAAACCCTAATCACATTCATATCTAGGGTGATTTTATCTTCAGTTGTCTTTGACAAAATACTATTGTAACTTTTGAGTAAAATGTATAATGTAAATGAAAGGCTCCATATAAACTGTGAAAATATGTATTAAAGGACAAGTTAAACATATTCATGGTGTAATTATTGAATATGTTATGGATGGGATACAGCTGTGAAAAAGTCTAACTTATTCAAATATACTAGAATATGTCAATAACTGACTCTATAGTTAGGGCACTACACTACTTTGTAACATTTAAATCCCTGTTGAGAAAAAAGGTGACTGTAAAAATAAACGTTTAACTAAATGTACAGTATGTGTGGATCTTAAGCATGTCCTATATAATACTGTATTCATTAACTGATGAGATCCCATAGTCAGTGGGTCTCTCTAGTTGACATGATACAATTAGAACAATCAAGTATCCCTGATTTACCTTACCTCTTCATGCTAACCCATGAGGTATCAAAAATTCCCATCAGCCTCAAGACACCCTCCAGAATATCTCTAATTACATCTGGCGGCATGCGCAATGACCGGATTTCAGACAGTGATTCTGGCTTAATGTTTCCAACAGCTTGTTTAGCTTCATCTACAAGAGGCTTGAAGAAACAAAACAGAACGCCAAAGTGTTACACAGCTTGTATCACAGGAATGCTGGCAAACAGATTTGAATAGAAAATATCCCCTGTGTTGCAAGGTCTCCTAGAATTATATTTGGGGTTTACTAGTTAATGCATTATTAGTTATTCATTTATTTGGCCAACGCCTTTACCCAAGGCGACTTACAGATGTTACAGGGCAGTACAGGGTTACAATTCAAAAATTATATTTAAATACAGTATAATTTACAGTAAGTGCAAATACTAAAATACATTATGAAATAGGATGCAGCAAGTTAGGATTACAGCAAGTATAAGCTATAATGACAGTAGGGCAAAGTGCAGGGCATCAGCTGAAGTCCCACTGACGTGGTGCGTAGGTCAGGTGAATACAGTGCATAGTAAGAGGGGTAGATCAAGAGATCTACAAGTATTAGCAGTAGTATTAAATTATAAACATTTAATAAGCATCCAATTGTACAAATTCCTCTGGCAACACAAACAGTGTTTTATTCTAACAATCAGTTTTCAGAATAGTATTCCGTAGGGCAATTAACTAGATTTCATTTAATTATTTAAAGCTGAATTACTTCAAATTCATCTACTTCAGAGTGTGAAGATAAACGATTATAAAAGGTACTGTACTACTAAAGCACCACCTAGTGTGAAAACCATGCAACAAATCAATGTGTGATATGCTTAGTTGCAAATGTACAGCTGCACTACAACATGTATAATACTGATTTTTTTTTCTTTTTTTCTTTTAAAGTTCTGGTGTATACTTGTGTGCATATATAATACAAGGGGAGAGATTATTTACTTACTTGTACTTCTTTGAGTTCACCTTCAATTGTTGCCTTCCTCTCTTCAATTTTAGAAACTTCTTCCGCAATCTTATATTTTATCTTTTCCATCTCGGTCTTCTGATCGCTAGTATTCTGATTGAAATCAGAAGTTAGGTGTTATTACCGTAATTACATTCATGTAGTAGGCACTTTTTTCTTTAACTTCACATTAAAAGTTTATGTAGGTACATATACTTAATACAAAACACTAGAATGATATATCTACCTCAGGGACTTATTTCTTCATTTCAACACACTTGTAATTAACCCTTAGCGGTCCATTTATTCAGTGCTTGTCAGGCGCGACAGGTCCAATTTATTTTAACTCGCTGTTTATTTTGCACGCACTGTTTAGAATATATATTTTTAGAGTAAAACCGGTTTAATAGGCACTGCATGGCAAAAGGACATTAGTACTGCATCTCCAGCAAAACCCCACCCTTGTTTGCTGTATTTTCCACATACCTCTTTATAGAAGCGCATACTGATAAATCCATTCCTGATCACTCGTTTTATCACCAAACTCCTCAATAATGTGATCCAAGTCATTATTTTATTACTATAACATCTCAAAAAGCTCTGCAAATGTCTGCGATATTCTTTGAACGCTGGATGCGGAAGCAGCTATCTACTTTGTTTGTGTCCATGTTATCTCTGTGGTGCAGGGGCTATCTGTATTGCTCAGATACAACCCTTTTTTTTTGGCTTCATTCGGCTCCTATCGGTCATTGAATGGTTTTCTTGGCTTTTTCCAGAGAAAAAAACGACTAGAGACCTGTGCTTTTCATCTTTTTGATGATATCGGACAGGGTCCGACATCTGACTGGAAAGGAAAAATTGTAATGTCGGACCTGGTCTGACATAGGACCACAAAGGGTTAATGACCTGCTCTTGCTGTGCAAAATAATTCTTAAGCAAAGAATGTTTTTCTTCTTTAACTTCAAATTGGTGTGTCTATTTCAAATGAATCCAGGCTTTAAATGTTATGCATTCTGCACAATGAACAGCCCTGACACCAGCTCTCTTTGACAGATGCTAGGTTATCACCCAGATGGAGAAGATTTGCGACAGCGCCTTTCCAGGCAAGCAGCCGTGTAGTTGTGGTGAAGCCGATTTAGGTAAATGGATTTTGATATTAGAAAGATCAAAGAAAGTCTACATTCTGTGAAGTCTAAACAGCTGCTTTGTGAGTAAATTGGATACAGAGGTCCAACTCACACGGGCAGGTCATAAAAAATAGGCAGGACAACATACGTGCCTAGTGACCAGAAAAATAGCCTCCCAACCTTATACCACTGCATGCAAGTGCAACATACCTGCATGGACACTGTAATCTCTTGTAGGGCTGCATCAGCTTCTGCTTGTTTTGTTCTTAGCAATGTACTCTGTTCTGCAGCTTTGCTCTTAAGTTCATCCACAAGTGCTTTGGCTTCATTCAGTTTCGAAACACCAGCCTGCATTGCAACAACAAACATAACTGCCTTGGATTGCATGCATATATGAAGAACGTACTGTATACTTAAAATAAATGTAGAAACAAGGCGTTATTTACAACCTGTTTTGGTTTGAAAACAGGGAGCTAATATATTTAATATGAATGATACATCTATGTTCATAGCTACCCAGTAAAAAATAAATATTCCTTTTTTTTACTGAAACATCTTTAGTGAAATATTGTACATACTAATGTGGGTTTTGCTTAATACAGTCGAATAGCTATCATGGAAGAATATAGATTTTTTCACCTGTAAATGACTCTGCCTTTTTGTTAACTCAGTTTTCTTGCTGCTGTATATGGTGCTGTAGATGTGGAGAAACGTCATGTATGCACTGGGAGTAGCACCATATTCTTTACAGGACTCATGGATCACCAGAAAAGATTTTGTAAGAGCATCTTGTCCTACAATGATAAAGACAGATATATTAAAAAGAACAGTGCAAGCTGAAATTAATTACTGTAGATATCACAATAAATGAACCTCAAAACATTTACTATTCAGCATGACATACTAAAATATCTGATTAAAATCTGAAAATAAAGAAAATACCAGGGGTCTTTCTATTATGTTCTTTTTTGTCTCCTTTATTCTCTTCCTGTCCTGATGTTTTTGAAAGAAGCATTTCAGGGATCTGCGTGGAAACATGGACAATTAAGACTTATTCCATGTTTTATAATGTAACATTAAACACCAAGTAATAGCCCATTGCTTATATTGCTGTAGTATAATCTACCAATCACAATAAATATCAGAAAAGATACTGTAAAACTCCAATAAAAACTGTCAAGCAGCCTCTAAACAAAGCGCAGAAAGGGTCAATAACAAATTAAATTATGGTAATAAAAGTTACTAATGAAAGCTATAATATATATATATATATATATATATATATATATATATATATATATATATATATATATATATATATATATATATATATATAAGTAATATAATATAATTTATTGATAACATGAGCAACTGACATACTTTTCTCATGCTGCTGTCAGACCAGCCTTCCATCCACTGCACTGAACATTTTCTGTACAAAGCTGGGTTGCTCTCGCAGTTAATAGTGAAGTTGGAATTGGTGCAATCCATTATCAAGACGATATGAAGGTTCTGCTGGATTCCTAAAAAGCGCATTAACAAAATGTCATAAGATGATACTGCTTATGATTATTCTATACAAAGGGTTGGACAAAAGGGAGCAGGGCCACCATTACCATGAAAAGTTAGCAAGGTGTTTACTGTGAGTGAAAAATGACCATTCATCTATCATCTATGATCACCACATCTAATTATTTCAGAAGCTGAATCATTTCCCAAAGCACCTACTGTCAAACTGACAAAAAAAGTGTCTTAATAAAAGAAAAAGAAAAAGCCCTTCCATAGGAGACTGCTAAACAAAAAGCTTTGAGAAGGTTGAACCTACAAACAAAAAAGAGATTTTTAACAAGCAGTGTAATCACTATGGGTACTTGAGCTCCATTTAAAATATATAAATATATATATTATAAACAAAAAACTATGCACTAAAGAACAGAGCTGATGCTACATTGCATACAAGTCTTTGTGACCTCAGTTTACACGGCTGAGTTCAAAGTCACTAAAGCCTACTAAGGTAGTTATTGTTCTTCTAGTTTTTTTTTTTTTAAAACAGTCACAAAACATTATAATACACCAGGCTGCGCACAGAGGACCTAAAGGATGCTGCAAAATCAGGTGCTTTGTATTACAGAGGTTTGAGCTGTAGTGATCTGGGAGGCAGGAAATGCTGCATTGCAGATACCCAATCTGTACCAGATACTGAGGGCAAGTGTTTCTAAATATAAGTACTGATCTCTCACTCCTTAAAAAGCTGAAATCCTAGTGCCATTTTTTTTTTTTTTTTTTTTTTAAAGACATACCGTATAAGCAAAACACACAACTTACAAGTCTGTAACACGATTACATTGAAAACCTTTTTTTATGCACTGATGAAAATAAACACAGGTTTATCTTGCTTTACAGAGATGCACAGGAGGATCCCTCTGAATGTCGGGATGTACTCAAATCTGATTTACTCCATGAAGGCAATGACTCTTCTGCTTTATTAAGCTCACAGCATTTAATATTTTACATGGGTGGCACATTGCATCCCACTTACTATATGAAAAATAATTAAAAATGGGTCCGGTGAAGCCATCTTGTGAAGCCTGGTCTTTTAAAGGTGATAGAAGTGGTTCCAGTTCTTCTGTAGTATACAAACCTGGAACCTCGCCTGAAATGCAAAGATCCACAGTTTAATATGAATCAGGTAAAGACATTAACAGCATGACCTATCTCTAGGATATATTTAATGACACGAGTGTCAAACATTTTTCCAGCGATTGCTGTGTAGTTTTATCAAAGTGGAAAATTAAAGTACAACTTTTAACCCTAGAACTTTCATGTAACAATAGTTTTGTTTTATGTTAACTCTGTATACTGCAGGGCATAAAAAAATGTGATCACGTGACCAAATGCATTTTTTGAGAAAGAGCACAACACCACTATACTGCTTTCTTGAAAATACAACAGTGCATACTTTAGCATTTTTCCCCCAGATAAAAACTTGTTTTCTATTTATCAACCTCATTACTGCACTGACCTGAAGACAGTAGACTATTGACCATCTCGAGAAAAGAAAAGTGCACAAACTGGTAGTCTTCAAGAAGAAGAACTACCTGCTGCCCTTCAATTCCAGCGAGCTGCATCACCTACAGGAACAGCAATCACAAATTCCCATGTAATACAAAATGGCAAGGAAGATATATTAAAACATATTTTCAAAGCGTTTCCTCAGGTCTATAATAACCTGCAGTTAAGCGTGGCCGACACATATGTTCCAGCCTTGCGGAGTCTTTTCAGAAGCATTGCACACATATAACAGTACATGAAACAATTAAGAAATACATTTCTGGAAAAGGTAAATAATCTAGTATCCATTTAAACTAACATATAAAAAGCACAGCAATCAGCTTACTAGAAACCTCAGAATTTCCATTCACAAATTATGTATCTACTTTGCAAGGCACCATTCAGATAGAATGCTTAACTTTAAAAAGCAAAATGTAAAAAAAAAAATGTTAAGGATATAAATACAAGCAGTGTATACCAGTTTCTATTCACAATAAAACCCTGATTAAATCAGGCACCGTTTTGGTAGTTGACCTTGTCTTACCCCTACCAATGTGGTCAACTACCAGACAGTAATGCACTCTATTGCTTACGTAACATTGTATTCCTGCAAATAATAGCAGGAGCAGGTAGGAAAACGGTAGGAAGAATATTATGTCCCTGCATCTCAAACAACGTATACCAATAATTCTTACTGTATATATGAGTCAAACTGGGGGTGGTCAAGGGGAACTGCAGCATTACATAGAATGTATAAGCTATTTGCAGACTGAAAAAAAAAAAAAAACAGCTAATGTACATATTGGAACGTAGAGGAAGTTTAAGTACACTTACATGCTTTAGGTCATTTCTGAATTGCTTCAGTCCATAACCCCTGGAGATCTTGGGTGTGAACATTGTGGCTCCATGCATGTGGCTAACCACAGAGGTGGCAGTACGACGGCCCACTCCACTTCGTCCAGCCAGCAGCAGTGACCCCCCAGGACAGCTCAAGACTCTGTCCACTCTGGACATGTATTCAAGGACCTCGTGGAAAATCAGGATGTCCAGTTCCCTGTTGTCTCTTCCATACTGGATTATGCCCTATTGGGAATAAAATAATATTTTTTTTTTTAAATAATTTTTTTGTTAAACTCAAATCCTTTTTGTGTTATCTTCTAAATACAAAAAAACAAAAAATGTAAGCTTTTTTTCATCTGTTAAGATATCCTTCTCAATTCCTGCATTTTACTTGATGCCTAGTCTCTGGATGAAAATATATTTTAACAAATGTCAGGAACCAAAAGCAGTACTCAGTGAAGATTTAGGTTTCTGATGAAAAAAGTGATGGGCCTCACTGATGCATTATCAAGATGCACTTTGTCTGAAGGTTGTCCTTGACAATGGTACGACTGGATTTATAAACAGAAAAACATGTAGTTATAAAATGTTTATTCCCGTCACATGGATATAGTATGTACATATGTACATTCATAAAACAAGTTCTGGAGAATATTATGTAATTTTGTTTAATAGCTATCCATTAATTCCAGAGGTCTTACTTACTTGTTACGAGAGTTTATTTTCATAGGACAAGGAAATAACTAGAACATTTTCAGCATTGTTTTAACACCACACATATCAATGACAGATCTTTTTTACTTTTTCGTTTTACTTCATGTTTACAAACCATTCGCTCTGATCTGACATTCCCCTTAGATTATTTAGGCCGTTATTCTGTGCCATTCACTTGTGAAAAACTTAATTTCGATAAACACTTGCATAACATAGAAACAGATGATAATAATGAAACGTGGAAAATTGTAAAAGCATGTCCAGCTTGAATAATTGAATCATTTACTGAAGCCCTTTTATTCACACAAATATGATGTTAAATAAAAAGGTGCCTGTAACGCTCTAACTACTGTTCATTGATAATTGTGATTGCTGGTTTGTTTCTCTTTAATTGATGTGGTGAACAGCACTAGTCAGGTGGCACTTTACAGAATTTGTGTTGCTTTTGTGGGATTTTTTTTCGTGTGTGTTCATTTACACCTGGGTGTCTTTACTGAATCTGAATAATAAAACCCCTAAAACAATCCCTTCTTTTGAGCTCTCATACTATTCATTAAAAGTGGGCAGTCGTTGCTGGCACACTGACTAGATTTTAGATACTATCTAAACACCAGCACTTGAAACAAGCTTGTAAAGTTCTGGGATACAATCCAAATAGTTAAAGTTTTAATCCCTCAATAACTATGACAGGTAAGATTTACTAAACTCCAGTACAAATCTTTAAATGTCTCTACACACAAGAAGGTTCTGTCTATTTTTTCAGAAATAAAAATATGTTATTGGTTTAAAATAGAAACGTTCATGATAAGATGTTCTTTTGAGATAACTTTCAAAACTATATTTCCAATAAATCAAATATACTTCCAAAGTTTCAGTACACTGACTAATAACGCTCAACAAAAGGGCAAGGATCTGTGCTTCAGGATACAACCACATCTAATAAAATGTCATCTGCACATTGACAGAATACTTCTAGCACAATGGAGTAACATAAATAAAGCTGTACGTAATTCTTGAAGGCCATCTGGTTTAAAAGATAAAACCAGACTACGGCACACAACACAAACCAAGTTTGCCTAAAAAATAGGTAGGATCGACATGTGACACCCTCTCCTCCCCAATTAAGACAATAACAGTTCTTTATCCAACCAATTAAAATTAACCCAGACTTTTTAGTTTCATTACTTTATACCAGCGGTGGCCAATACGTGGATCACGATCCACAGCTGAATCGCTAAAGATTTTTCGGTGGATCTCGGGACAAATCAGAACAAGCACTAGCATATAAGCATACACCAGTTTTTGTTTCGGCTGATGTGAAGGGCAGAGCCTTCTGTGTCATCCAGTAGCACAGATGAAAATATCCCAACAGTTTCTGAAAATGACAAAATGCTTGTGTGACGTTAGGCGCACGTATGCGACTAGAAATTCCTAAATGTTGACTATAAAACAATAAACGTGATTTTTTTTTCAGCTAACTCACAGTCGAATCCAAAGTCATAACTCAATCGTAACGTATGCTGGGAATGTAGTTTATTGGTGTCCACTGCCCACTGTTAATCACACAGTAAAAATTACAAGTCCCATACCCAGCCAATTTCACCAATTTATCAGTGCGATGGCTACTAGTTTCGAGAGTTTGTCAAACCAAGATGAGGAAAATAACAAATTCATATATGTCATCATCTTTACAAGAAATGAGCAATGCAGGTATGTCAAAAGATGAACGCAAACAGGGAACTTCGAGTTTCAGCATGTTCACAGTTGTAAAATACAAGTTCAAATAAATAAATAAATAAAATCTGCTATTAATTGTTGGTCATAGCTTACTGGTGGATCGCAGAGGCCGTTGAGATCCACCAAAATGGATTGCAGTGTTCAGCGTATTGGCCACCACTGCTTTATATATATACCTAAATCTAACAATGTGCATTCCTTGTTGGTTGGCAACCTGCTCATCTCACTCACCTACAAGGATTCCTGGAGCCAGGACCTTTTCTGTACCCTATTTGATCATCCCCTTAAACTGTTCTCCTTTCATACATTTTATATACATTTTAACCCTATTTGTTCAACCCAGTTTGGAATGCACAGTTTGAATAATGAACAGGCAAACTCCATTCCTAATGTTAAGTAAACTACTTATTTTCAAGCACCAAACCGAAGCAACAGTGTTATCAGGCTACTGAGCCCATGGGACAGAAAGTGTCACTGAAATGCAATGAGGTGTGATATCCTAAGATTTTACTACCTGAGGGAGTGCACAAGCCAAAGCTCCCTGTGAATCCCTGGCCAACTTGGAATGAGCAAGATTCGAATCATGCTGACATGACTCACCCTACACTCCCAAGGGGCAGTGCTTTTACTAGTTGAGCCAATGAGGCCTGTTGCTGTTTTACCAACTTCACGATTAAATTTTAATTCTACTGTAACCAACTTTATTTCAGCACCTACCTTGTGGATAACTTCCTTCAAATCCATGGAGCTCAGTCTACCCAGTGGTTTTCCGTGTGAAGGTAAAGGCTGCCCAGGAGCTATTACTGCACCAGCCTCATGAGGAGCTCCCCAGGTGACATAGTAAGAGTCTGGAAAATGTATATTGTGATGGGTATCAATATTACCAGGCTTTTTTTAAAAAAAAAGTTTAATATACATTTATCATGTCTTAAATCCATTTCACATGTAAATTTACATTCAGATCTGTGACTACAAATAGGGCTTTTTGGTGGTCACACAATGTTGTGTGTTGGTATGTGCTGCATCTTCAATGTCACGTTATTCAACCATGTCATAGATTACTCTTGCAATGTCTGCAAACAAACCTTATAATAACAGATATGCAAAAGAAAAAGTTATTTCTCACGTGTTCAATTTGTTTAACTGTATTTCATTAGCTGCATGTTTTAAAATAAATATTCAGAAGAAAAATGTTGAAGGGGCCATAATCTTCCTGCAACATCTGTAATTTATTTAACTGCAAAATACATCTCCAGTAAAAGGTTTTTTTTTTTTTTTTTTTTTTTTTTTTTTTTTTAAATAGACCCTTCCCCAGAATTAAACAAATCTATTTCAAAAGCAGAATAAAAATACATTAAATTATACAGCAATTTCCCAAGACTAATGCCCTTTAATGGGAATTGCAACATGGGTTATTTCTAGTCCGAGATAAAACCTAAAAAGGCTACCTACCATTAAACAGATCAAAGCAGAGCAACGCTTTCTTCACACACACCCATGGATTACCTGCCATATTTTCTAGCACATCTGAACCCCAGTCTCCACGAATCACTGACATCAAAATGTTGTCAAATGCATTGATGTCCTTTGTGCTCACAAGACGATCCCGGAAGAGACGCTGTCCTTCGTAAGCTATAACTTCTAAAACAAGGTCTACTGAGTTTTGTGATGTGCCTAAAAAATACAAATCCAGATATATTTGTTTTCAAATTTGGACTGGCAGCAATTTACAGATTATGGTTTTGTTTTAATAAAAAAAAAAACTTTAAAAGAGTTTGAGTGAAAGGTATACATACCATTTGGAAATCATTCCGAAGGAAAGATTAACAAGAAAGAAAGAAATAATTTAATAAAATTAAGATTTATGTGTTTTTTTGTCATCCATATCACACTTCTGTGTATTAAATCAATGTAACACAAGTCAACTTTTTAATCAATATAAATCTTGCAACATGTTCAGACACTTTTAGGGTGGCATCTTTAAGTAACTGTCACCACTTCAAGTCACAACACCAAATCAATCTAGATTTTTGCTACTTACTGAAAATTTCCCCTATAGTGAGTTGCTTAAAAAATGCCTGGTATTACATATGATAGACCTATCAGCACAACTAATTGTTTAATTACATATACTGTATACATTTTTCTCCAAAGAAAAGTAAAAAGTAGTTTGAATCTCTGTTGTAGATGATAACTATTCATGGTCATTCAAGAGAACAGAGAAGAGAAATATGTTCTTGTTTTATCAGTAGCACCAAGTCCAGGTGTACCCTAAAAGAACGACAGGCAGCCCATTTGAAGAGTGTAATATCTCACCTCCAGTTAAATCATATCTAAACAAGCTGAGCACCCACTGCGTGAGAATGCAGGGAGTGAACAGGCAGTGACTGTAGTCATCAACTGTAAATTTCACTCTGACCTGAAGACAAAGCAGACAGAAATAAGTCAGGAGCTAGTGCCAGCACAGCCTAACCTTCATTTTAAAAGTCAAAGTCTCATACTTTCATAAATCAAGATGTACACACCAACATTACTCTTTTCCCTTATATTGAACACCTGTTCTGTAAATAAAACGAGCAGTACCACTAATAACAGTGTCACGGGTATTAATCATTTAAAAATAGCATTAGGGTTTCAAGGAAGCAAATATTATAGATATAAAGAATACATTTTATAAAAGACATGTTTCATATATGTAAAATATAGATAGAATATATATTGCAAAGTTACATAGTTTTAAAAGGTATGGACTGCATAGATAATATAAGATATATTTTCTTTCCACATAGGTAATTATATGGATTTAATAGAATATTAACTGGTAAGATTATATATTTCAAAGGAATCTATAGCTTAAATGAAAGCTAACTGATAGCCTTGCTTGGTACAGGATGTTCACTTTAAAACTATTAATAGCTGCCAATTCAAAAACACAGCTCAAATACTCGAGTGGGAAAATAATGTGTGATTTCAAATAACCCTGGCAAACTTATTCTATAATAAGATGGCTTTGTCACACTCTTATACCTGCTCATACACCTGCACCATGGATCCAGCCAGCTGGTGTATTTTGCCTGCTGAACCCCAGGCTGGGTGGCTTTTTAGGTTCCTGTGTAGCACAGGCTGAAGATAAGCACTGTAGATAGTCTGCAGTTGGTCTCTGTCAGGATAACTATAAAAAAAAGAAAAAATATTAACATACCATTGTATTTCATATTTTATTTCATGTGTTTAAGGGGAACCATAGCCATTAAATTAAAATAACTGAAATGCATTTCTAATTTGCACTCACTAATTTGCCTGTATAGGTTAATTAAGGTATCAGTAAGCATACTTGGCTCCCCACAAGGTGAGCATCACAATTTGATAAGCTGTTATCGAGTGATAAGTATCTCATATGCTTCCCCAGCAGGGGAAAATAGGAGGGTATTTAACCCACAGCTCAAAAAATAAAAAGTTAAAAGTTAAAAGGATGGAAGTATTTGGAATCCCCACCACAATCAGTGTACAGAAAAAAAGTAAAATTTTACTGCTTGCATGTAGAAGGAATTGGCACATGAAAAAGACTTACTCGATTGTACATATGCGAACAACTGACGTAAATCTAGTCGTTAGGACATGTCTTCCCACTGTACCCCCTGCGGACATTGAAGCCACAATCTGAATGTTCTCCAGTCCAACCCACTCCAGATTATCATCGTAAAATCCATGATAGGTCAGCACCTTATTAAAACAACAATTAGGCATGAATGACTAAAGAGAACTATTACTTCAAGAAAATTAAATCACACACAAAACCAGGGTTCTCTTACCAGTATACAAGAATATTATACAAACATCTGAAAACATCTCTCCCTTTGATTTTATTATTTTTTTAAGTGTATTTAAACTAATGAGCTTATCGCCATCCGTCAGCTGTGCATGATTAACTTAAAAAATATGGTGCCAAAAAGATTGCAACTGTTTAAAACAAACTTAATTAAACTGCACTTTTGAGGTAAAATACAGTCAGGGGAAAGAAAGGAATATCAGAAAGATGAAAAGCACAATCCTTTTGGAGAGAATATTTTTTACAGTGTGCAGGTCAACATCTTTATATACTGTACACACACACACACACACACACACACACACACACACACACACACACACACCCAAGCCTTATCAAATACAGTTTTGGGAGGCAATGACAATATTTTTTACTTCTGCAGCCTAAACATTACCTGCTGAAGAAAAGCTATTAGATTGCTGGTTCCCCATTTGTCTGGTTTTGGCAGGTTGATGTCCTTTAAGTACAAAACAAGGCGTTCACAATCTTTAGGTCTGTAGACTCGTCCGGTGTTGGAGCTGAGTATTAGACAGGTCTGCATCAACTTCTGCAGAATATGACGAGAGGAGGTCTGAGCACTGCAATGCACAGTGGCAACCTGTGTGGATCTGAGCTGGGAGAAGGCATATCGCAGGAGCATTCTAGAGATCCACAAGAAGAAAAAACGTACTTTGAATTAGCCACTTCCAAAAAAATATTTAAATGGAGACTAAAACAGACCTAACTTCTTTAATATATTGGGGTTCTGACATGAGACACATTAAACAAATAATAATAATAATAATAATAATAAAAACAAATGCAAAAGCATACACATGTATTTTTATGGGCAACGTTGATGTAACTTAGAATAATGAAAATATAAAAACCTCATTGACAATAAAAAATAAAATCACTCACTATTACTTCAGTAATTATACTGACTTGTAATAAAAAATGATAATAGGCATAACCAATAACTAGTAATACCAATATGACATATACATACAGTATATCCTATAAACATGTAAATCAGATGGTGAAATTGGACTTGACTAGGTCTTTGTGAACTTTGCTTATAAAAAATACTGATCAAATTGAATGTGTCACAAAAAGGGAATTTACAGGTGCCAAGACACAACAGGGTAATTGCTCAAAACATCTGTCTCAATTAGATGTACTTTAAAACGGTGACAGACTCAATAAATCCATATAGTATTCATGTAAATACCACTCGTGTTAAGCTGCTAATATATAGTAGATCCAAAATCAAAATTGGTAATTAAGAGCTTGCTAAATATCTATGCATAATTCAGTGCTGAAAAACAAATGTCTGTCGTGACTATGCAACTGCATACATTTATACAATAGTTGCAGTAAAAACTAAAGCAACCCTTAAATGTAAATTGCAATTTTAGCATCCAACCTGGGCTAACAACAAGAGTCAGTCACAGTACAAAAAAAAAAAAAAAAAAAGTATATTAAATGTAATACACATAGACAGATTAAAACAGGGATCGAAAAATAGAGACAGGTGTGGCATCTTGTTATGCAGACAACATTTATTTAAAATGTGAAATAAAATTTCCGAATGTATATAGAAAATCATAAAAAGAAGTGGCAAATGCATAGGTCTAAATAACAATCACGTTCTACTGAGACGTTGAATTTGATGGAATTATACTACTGCTGCGACACCACAATTATTAAAGTTAAAATCAGGACACAATACATGAAAATGTAAAGCTCAAATTCATACCCTTTTCCACAGCCCTCAGGTCCTACTAAAATAAAGGGCTGCCTGTTTTCAGAGCTGAGCCATTGCTTGAAGTTATCAAGACCCCTCTGCATGTCGGGTGTTTGAATGACTGGAAGGTTCTGAGGGTTAGTGAAATCATCTGCAGACAGATTTTCTGGCTTCTCCAGCAGATAAGCTTTGAGGCGTCCCATCTGAGGGTCATAAAATGTGTCCAGAGGCTTCCTTGGATCAGGTGGGCTTTCACGGGCCCAGCTTAGAACCTAAAGACAAACCAAATAATTCATTGCGTCAGCGTGTACCGAGATTTAATGCATCTACCTAATAAATTAGGTCAATTGGCACCACCATAAAAAAAAAAATATATATATATATATATATATATATATATATATATATATATATATATATATATATATAGGGATACTGTTACAACACCTGTGTATAACCTTGACCTGACAGTATCATTACCAGTTAAAAATTACAAAATAAATTTGTGGTACATATTTTATTTGGAGATTTACAGTAGCAGTACTAGTTAGACCCCACAGAAATCTGCAGTCAAATTTCCTAAAAGTGCTTTTTACTCAAAGAACTTCTCAAATTCTGCGGCAAAGACTTTAATGAAAAACAGTGTTAAAAAGTATTAATGAAGAAAAAGTAAGTCACCGTTAGTTAAATTATTTTTGTTTTATTTTTACTGAAATCAGATTACTAAAATCTGAGGAAAAAAACAGAACATGTTTGCTATATTTTATGGAAATCAAAGAAGAAAAAAAAACAGTGTGTTTATTGGATGCCATTTTTAAATATAAACATAATTCTTAAACACAGCTATGGCCAAAACATATGACTGTATTTAATCACATTAGTAATAATATTTGCCTAGCAGAATAGGATTTTAGTGGTGCACTGGGATTCAAATTAGTATTGGTAAATTTTACAAATGCACTATTTACTGTGCATTTACATTTCTTGTTCACTAAAATATTGTAACTTTAAAACGTATCCACATCAAGAAAGCACATAGAAATAGTTTGGAAACTGTGACAAGAGCTTGGAAACAGCGACAGGCAACACTGATTGGCTGATAAACAATGTGACAGTGCTACCATCACACACCACAAAACAAAACGGGAAAGAAACACAGAGTACACCAATGTGTGCATGATGGAAACAGCATAGAGATCTACTATGTGATAAAAGTCACAGTACATATGATAATCTCACCTCTTTTGCAAACTCCTGCCGTGATTTCAGATTTATATTGCTGCCAAGACCCCTGATGAGACTGACAACAAACTGCCCTCGCTCCCTGACACCACTAAGGTGTGACAGCCCATTCAAGACTGTCCCCACCAGACTGGTATCCACAACAAAGTCGTTCTGCAGATTAAAGATAGAAAGAGGGAATTCTTGTGTCATTAAAGATTACAATTTGAGAGAGCATTAGATAAGAAAAAAAAAGGAACCAATATCATAATGAAAGATTTTTTTAAATTTGTTTGCCTTAAACCGCTTTTACACATCTAGATTAAACAGGAGGAAAAAAGAGAGTGTAATTTTTAAAGATGTCAATTTATGTAAGCATTTTGATGTTAGATTGATGCTGTTGAGTTTTGAAAGAAAAAAAAAAAACATTTAATGGAATTTGGAAGAAATGTAGAACCATATTTACAAAGCCTTTGCTCCAGTTTTAAGTTTCAACAGAAAATGTTAAAAAGCACCAAATTAATAACTCAGGACATTTGAGAGCTTATCTTTCAGAGACCTATTGTGGGTAAATAAACCTCAAAATGTAGACTTACTTAAAAGGTTTTCACATAAATGTTATACTCACTTGTTTCAAAACCCAGTCTAAACTCTTTTGAAAATAGTCTCCAATCCAGTTTTCAAGATTGCTTCTGCATTCATCTGACTGATTTTGCAACCAAGATTTCACCAGAGAATTAACATCTGTATCTTCATCGCTATATAGTTAAAATACAGCAATTTAGGTAATTAAAATGGAACATTTGCATTGAATTGCCAACTATAAATGTAATGCATGACCAAGCACAACATTCTGATGTTGACAAAATGCTGGGTTATCTGCAGGATTTAAATGGAAAGGATTGTTAACTTGTATAGCAAGGATCTCCAACTCTGCTCCTGGAGCTAATGGGTCTTCTGGTTTTCGTTTCAACCAAGCCCTCAATTTTACTTAATTGCACAAATTACTGGCTTAATTAGTCAAGATTAGCAGGTGATCCAGACCTTTACCCAATGATGATGGAAATACCCCAGGAAAACCTGCAGGACTGAGCCTCTCCAGGACCAGGGTTACAGATCCCTGCTATATAGCATGTACACTCTTTAAAAGAGCCATAACTGAATTATAACAATTAACCAGCATCCCTATTAGCATGCTAAAGTGATTTTACAACAACTTATTGTTTGATATGTTAATTGATACTGTATCAAAAAGGTGAACTGTGCATAATGTGCTGTACACATATTCAGTTGACAAATTAATTAGTACAGAAAAAAGTGGTTAAGATACACATCAAGATTTTATAAAAAAAAAAAAAAAAAAAAGCGTCCTGTTTAACTACAAAATGAAATATTTACTGTATATTACCTCAGAAAGATCATTCCCATTCTAGATATGGTGGCAGGAGAGGCACAGCTAAGGTCATGTGTTTCAAACACAAAGTTAACATTGGGACCAAACTGAATTCTCTCCCCGCTGGGCATAGTGAGCAGCCTGTTGTCATCCAGGACTGAGTTCAGGGACTCAACCCATTCCGGGTCAATATCGCCATCACAGATTATCCAGGAGCTCACCTCTAAAGAAAGAATGAAAAGGAGTCATTCAACTGTAAGCAAAACAGATCTCAACTGGAAGCCTGGAAAAAAATAACATTGCTATTTTACATAGTTGTCATTATAAAGTACAGATTAAAAATAGATTTTAAAAATAAATACAAAAGGAGGTAGCAGCGAAAACCTGTGATTTAAAGTTATTCTTTTTATATTATTTTTCACGTTACTTTAAATAATATGAACATTATGGTATTTATGATTTAAAATTCTGTCAGTGTTAGTCCTAAACTCTTACCCTGTGGCTCCCGCACCACCTGTCTTGCACTGTTAGTCAGGACTCCATCCGACCACTCCCTAGTGTCCATGTCAATGTGGCCCAGAAGTTGCTGCCTGGGCATGGCTTTGGGGTTCATAGTGTATTGTTTCACCACTTTGTCATTCTTGCCTAGCGCTGCCTTCAGCA
Organism: Polyodon spathula; assembly: GCF_017654505.1. Lineage (NCBI taxonomy): Eukaryota > Metazoa > Chordata > Actinopteri > Acipenseriformes > Polyodontidae > Polyodon > Polyodon spathula. Next base: position 3,754,124 of record NC_054542.1, read on the forward strand.
TGCGCCACAGCGTGGACTTCCCGGCACCACTTGGGCCCACAATCACCACTCCCATTCTCTGACGTAACTGCTCATAAAGTTCAAGAGCCTTCTTCATCTTAAATACATATTCAAAAGGACGTTAATGCCTGGATAGGCGATTTCAAAAATCTGAACGAAATGCACATTTAATTATTTTTCGTTTGCACACTACCAGGAAGCACAGGATCAATAAATGTAATATTGGACCTCATCTTCCATATTAAACGGATAAAGCAAAACTGACCCTCAAAACCTTCCCACACAGTGATGGCATATAATTTCATCAACAACTGCTTTTTAAAGAGATGAGAGGGAGGTGCTGATGATGTGGCTAAGCAGAGGTTCAGGAAACATATATACAGTAAGTCTGTGGCAGTACCCTTATCATCACTAATGCCAGAGGCAGAGTATGAAGCAGTATTGGTGTAGGATATGTCACCATGAAAGACATGAATCCAGCTTTGATGACCAGTTATTGATGCAGCTGCATTTGACATCTAAAGCATCAATCCTGTACATTCCCTCTGTCTGTGCTAGACTTGAAAGGCTGGTAACTGCATTTGTTTAAGAAATCTTAGGTTCCAAACTACCCAAGACTGAAAAAAAAATTGATTAACAGATGGCAAATATGTATTCACAAGGGACATTGTGGTCTATTTTAATGATTTAAACAGTGATTGGTCTTAATGCTGTTGCATACAAATTCTGAAACTGGATTTTTCATAGACCTCATTTCATTGTATTTCTGTTGTATGTATGCCAATATATGACTTCTATACATTGTTCTTAAAAACTTACCTGGCTTGGTATTATTTCTAACTTTGCCTCTTCAAACACAGCCTGTAAGGCTGTAGTTAACTCTTTATATTCCACATCGTTAAAGTCAACCCCAGGGAAAACATCTCTAACCAAGGCATCAAATCGAGAGCAGTCTGTAAACGTCAGCTTCGACATGGTGTTTAGACGCAAAGCCTGCACCACAATGTGACTTTCCTTTACTGCAAGGAAGAAGAAATATAAAACGATGAAATAAGAAAATACATGAATACTCATAATGAAGGTACCCTGTGCACAGCACTCACACTGGGAGGAGTTCAGACATTGTGAAACTAACAAAAACTGTTTAAAACTGAGGGTTGAACATGTGAATAAAAACATCAGAACTACCGTTCTGTTGAAAAAGACATTGCGAGAATACGTACAAGACAGCAGTAATATGTTTTGTCATAAACCCTGCAGCCTGTACAATACTTTAGTATCTCAAGTTTAATCTCCAACTGGTCTTGCAGGTTTCATAAGCATAGAACAGAAGTTTGAGACATCAGTGTCAAGAACCACGAGCAGTATTAATAATACATAATCAGATTAAAAAAACCTGTTCATTCTTATTACAATACTAGAATGTTAGAAACTTCAAAGATATTTTTTTCTTGGTTTAAAAAAAAAATGATTTCACAGATGGCTTTAATTATCTTTTGATATTTTTTTAATTGCTTGATTATAAACTACTCCCTTTTTTTCCCCTCTCTGTATCCTCACGTAAAGTCCATGATAATTATTTCAAAACATGACAGAGTAGATCATGTTTGATTAAGAGTAATCACTTAAATGCCAGAACTTCACATTTTCTACAAGAGTAAAATGATTTACAATCATTCTTGAGTATTCATTTTCACACTAAAAGTATAAATAGTTTAAACTTGCTAATTCATCTTTCTTACTTGTCTTTTTGTTCTCGTTTTTTTTCAGCTGCTGCAGAAGGCTTCCACAACCCCGGAGGACAGTTTTCAGGGCTCTCAAACCCCAATCATAATGCTGCTGAGGGGTTAAAAGCTCTCTATGCATTGAGGGGAGAAGAGCAGATGTGCATTAATTATGCATTAGTAAAAAAACAAAACTGATTTTAAAGCAACAACTTTGCCTGTATAGGGTTTGCAAATTGGTTCAATAGCTTAAACTGATATCACAGAACATCTAGGGCCTAGTTTGAAACATCAGATCACACAGGAAAACACAACCTTCTTCTTGGTTCATTTGGCATGAGCCCCAAAGCACTCTATAGAGAGGTTATTTGTAAAATATCCCAGGGGCCTCATTTCCAGATTAATGACTAAACACATATTTTACATTTCAGCCAAGAGCTCTCAAAGCTCCCTGACAACAGATTGGTGTTTACCACCACTCACTGAACTTTGGGAATAAGCTTGCAAATATACAGCTATCGTCCCTTCCTCATAGCTCATGGTTTCAATACTATATAAACTAATTTATATGAAAATACAACACAACTTAGAAAATACTAATACTTCTGTTTTTTCAGAACTGAATGGAAAACACATCTAATCAAGCACATATTAATTCAATGCATAAATTATGTATGCTGTAGGACAGACAAGATATTTACAGTACCAGTACGAGGTTAGATGCAAAAAACACTACCAGTAAGTTTTTTTAAAATATAGCCCTGCAATGCAGACAACGCAGGACACAGCAGGTAATGTAATAGGGTTCTTGTAAGCATTACAGGGTGTTCTGCAACAGCTAAAATAGCAGCTTTCTTCGAGGCCTTAAAACAACAACCGATCGAAAACTTAAGATTCAAAGACTTCTTAGGACTTCTATCCTTTTCTCTACTCATTTATATTGTGTCACCTTTGAAAAATTACAAAACATACCGAGAAAGATTAAAGATGGCGACTAATTTTCTGCCTAAAATCTTGCCGTCTTTGAAGCCCTCGGAGTACAGAATGACTTCTGCGATGAGTTCGTTGTCAGGGCGAGACATCGCCACAGGTCTGAAAAGCTGTTTCAGATTATCAGGTAGTTTCTGTCTTCCACCATAGCCCTTCCCTGCAGGGTTCAGGGTTATGAAAATACCAGAGTTGGGATCCAGCTCCACCTGTAAAAGACAACATTTTTGTTTGGTTCTGGGGGGCGATAAACATACCTCTGTTACCTGTGCAATTGCAAGCAAGTTTGTTAAATTGCACTAAGATACAATATAGTTGATAATACAGTAGTCTCCGTGTATAGGAACTCCTCCTAGGAGAACACTTCATCTAAGGGAACACCCTTGTGGTGAAACTGATTTTTCCCCATTGTAAATGTTCCGGCTAAAGGAACAGCAACTTCACTTAAAAGAACACCACCTTGGCACTGACAGCGATTCGGTCACAATGGATACAGTACTGTATTGTTAAAAAGTGACTTGCCATTGGGAGAGTCTGAGGGAGACTGTGGTTTATTAAATCTTTCCAGAACCGCTGTCATATCATTGAATTGTTCTGTATTCTGATTTCCACGAGTGCACCTCACCGCTACAAAATGGCATGTAAACAAAACTCTTGCTACAAAAAGTTGGAAATTGTTCGAGTTCTTGAAATAAACCTGAAACAGACACAAGTCCCCATGCAATTTTCCCGTTCTGGTGAGTTGCTTCACCATTTTGTTAAATAATGTGCATGTTTTAAATATTGCTGCTGCACTTTGTGACGTGTATAGGGGTGCTGTGTTAATTTTGTTTGACAGTTAGTTTATTAACGTTAAGTTAACCAGAACTAACAGACATTATTTTTGCCTCTACCATGATGATAGCAGGATTTGCAAAATACCGCCAGCTAATTTCATAGCACATAGCGATTTAAGCTTTATGAATGTGTTGTTTTGCTTTAGTTTTAATAACGTTAGTTTATCTGTTACTTTATTATTATAGTTTACTTGCCTATTGTTTTACTTATTCAGTTAATTTCATATGTTGATGCCATGACAAGTAATACATATATATGTATTTATTTATTAATTGATTTATATTGTGTCCAGTGGCTAACTCCTGTACACGACTATAAGAACACTTGACTTGCTTCCTGAGGTGTGTTAACTTAGCCGGAGACTAATGTATTTGAAGATGACATTTCAATTTTTTTTTTTTTTTTTTTTTTAAATAGTATTCATGTATAAATGCCTTAAATAAAAAAAACAACTTACATATGCTCCAAAAGTAGTTTAATATAAGCATGCACAGAATAAAAGAAGTCAGAATACCGTATTCTTATCTAAAATACATGTGCCTACCTCCCAAGAAGTTCACAAGTATTTCTTTGATTGCAAACTGGTTCAATAGCTTAAACCGATACCACCTAACATCCAGAGCACCAGTTTGAAACATCAGATCACACAAGAATACACAACCTTCTTTTTGGTTCTTTTGGCATGAGCCCCACAGCACTCTGGAGAGAGGTTATTTGTAAAATATCCCAGGGGCCTCATTTCCAGATTCATGACTAAACACACATTTTACATTTGAGCCACGAGCTCTCAAATCTCACTGATACAACAGATTAGTGTTTACCACTACTTTGGTGTCATTCACCTCACTGAACTTTGGGAACAAGCTTGCAAATATACAGCTATTGTCCCTTCCTCATGCTTACAATACTATATGAATGTAGAATAAGTCAAATTACCTTATTCTTGTCTGAAATACATGTACCTACCTCTTTCCCAAGAAGTTCACAAGCATTTCTTTGATTTTTCAGGGAGTTCTGAATAGCCTGGATTTGCATGGAAACAGCTGACAGCACAGCCTCCTCCAGCCGATTGAATTCGTCAAAGCAACCCCAGGCACCACACTTCACCAAACCAACAAATATGCGTCCCATAGACTTAACATCAATACCCTTTAAAACAAGAGGAACAATGATAAATGCTTTTACTATTTTCACATAAAAAGGGCAATGAAATAAAAAATAATTTCCTGCAAGGGATAACTGTTCGTAGATACAGCATTTACAAAACAAAAACATAACTTTGTATAAATTAAAAAGAACAGCTGCGATTTATTTATTTGTAAAAATAAAAAATAAATAAATAAACAAACACCCTCTCCCTGTTGGAAAAACGGCATATCTGATCTAATGGTTTGTAAACATGAGCAAAATGACATAAATATAGTAGCCATATTGGACTGGATGTCAATGTCAAGGTATTTATCCCTGAAAACAGTATTACCTCAAATAATCTCTGAAAGTGCTGAACAGCAATTCTGTAAAAAGTAATGCTACAAAAGGGGTATATTTTCTTTCACAATTAACCACATTACCAAGCGAATTACAGAATACACATGTGTACCAAATGGGAAGCCAATATCCCAGAGCATTCGGTTTTTAAACCAAAATGTTACATGACCTCAACATGGCAACCATATTAGGTCACAGGTCAAAGTGAAAGCTGGTGTACCGCAACACTTTGCTAGAAGAGCAACCACAACATAGAAAATACGAAGCTGGCACCTTTAACACTTTATGATATCAGCTCAAGGGAATATTTCATTACTCTTTATGGCTACTTTAAACTCACATTAACATTCAAAGGCAATGCTACAATCAACATTACAAATTAATATGTCATCTCTTCGGTCTCTGTGTGGTCATTTAACAGCATCTGACTGTCCTAAATCTCAGATGATCACATTTCTTGTTAATCTTACCAATAACTCCACACAGATACCGAATGTACAAATGCAGTTACAATATTATTTTAAATACTAGTTTGAGCTAGCAATTCAATATGAATTTTTATCTACTATAAAATAATAAACAGATGGTCAAGGCTTTTTTTGTAACATGCTATTATAGACAGTTTTAGAATGCTGGTCTGTCAGTCTTATCCTATTAGTTATAGAGACAGTCAAAAAATAATAAAAACAGATGAAACTCATTGTTAATTGTTTTTCTATTGATGAATAATACAATTAAGATAATTCTTTCGTCAACAATAACGCCCCTCATACAAGGACAATTAATGGCCTATAACACACATAATACATGAATTTGACATGTGATCAAGATATGTTACCTCTGGTATGCACATTCACTTATTTACCTCATCACAATTAAAAACAAGAACCTGTCTTCCAAACAGTCCACCAAGAGCCTTTACAGACTCAGTCTTGCCAGTCCCCGCTGGCCCGTAGGGATTTCCTCCTAACCCCATCTTCATGGCTTGTGTCAGAGTGAGATAACACTTATCAGTCAAGGGAGTGTGAACCAGCTTGCCCGCATTACCCTACAGGAGAGGACCACAATAACAAAGCAAGGCAACATTTATGAACCCAGAATTTTTTAATTAACATGCTGCCGTAAACAAAGCTCATTTATAGCAGCTAGTAATTTTGTAAAACAACTTCAAAACAGGAAGCATGTTCAAAAACATAAGCCAAATAAAAGCTATACACTGCCAGAACAGATTGATCAATGCTTTCTTCAGATGCACAGTGCCATCTTGTGGAGGACAGGCAGTTTGTTTTTTTGTTTGCTTTTTAATGATTAACAAACTGGCAATTATTTCTAAAAGCAGTCATTAGCTAAGGCCATAATGTACCTGGTATTCATATGTATAATGGAATTCCGCATCAACCATCTGAATATAGCATTTCTTGTCTTGCTTCATATAGAATCGCAGCTGCTTCTTCCAAGCCCAGTCCTCCTTACTGCTTATCTCTGCTTTTTGAAGCTGCTTCACAATATCAATATTATGGATGATGTCAAGGATAAGGGCTTTTAATTTTAGCTGCAAAACACTAACATCTGCAAAAACAAGCCAGTAATTCATAATTATTAAAACAGCCGTCACATTTATTATTACAGTAATGACACAAATTAATGAATTACTAAAAACATACCAGTTTGCCCTGAATCCTCATTTCTGGTATCCACGCCAGTATAATGGTCTAGTTTAGCCATCAAGTCCACCTCCAGTTGCTGAAGCTTATGAACTTGAATAGCATTTTCAACATCTTCTGTAAACTGAATCTGTTCAGCTAAACACAGAATCTAAAGACGAATCAAAAGTACATTTTTTGAGTATTCATGGTTGTGAAACCTGTTGCAGGAATCGATTACACAGTTAAACATTGGATCGTAACTAACATCTACAAAGGCTTACCCAGTGTCCTAGCTAACTCCCTACACAAAAAGAGCCATAAGAAAAAACGAAAAGAAAACGTCATGGGCTCAGTGATCGCGAATCTCTTTGAGAAACTGCTACATGTGAAAGGCACTGCTATATCTGAAATTCCCTTCCTTCAGACATTTATCTGTGCTTATTTTATGACATGATATGACAAAAAAACAAGCGGTTTGCTCAGGTGGTAGAATGGCAGTATCACTACTGTGTTGTATAAATGTATCTGTCAAAGGAAAAAATCTGATGGAACACTAAGCATCAACCTTCTGGAAGTGATTTAGAACAAGGCGTAAAAATGATGCTTTCACATCCTGGCACTGTATCACAGAAAAAACTGGAAGAGAAAATAGCCTTTGAGCGTAATAGGCAGGGCGGTTGTGGTTTTTTTTTTTATGTATACCTGATATGGATGTTGTTAAACACTGCTACCGGGAAAGACCAAAGCTCATGTTCCACATGTCAATAGAATTCCTCGGCTGGATTAGCTTGTTTTTTCTTTGCTAAACTAACTTTTCAAAAAACAGTATTTTCATTTATGTTCAGAATGACTGTAAGGAGTTATTTAGGAACAAACAAACACAATTATAAGCAAACACATTTTAGGAAAGCCTGGTACCTGAGATGGAAAGAGCGAAGGATCAATGCCTGATCTTCTCCCAGCAGTAACACAATCGAACAGCAGTTGTTTCAGCGTTTCTTTCATTTCAGAAGCTAAATCGCTCAGCCAGACCTAACAGACACAATGTGAATTTCACAGCAATCATTCAAAATAAATAAGATACATTTGAAATGTATCTGAACACAGTTCTCTCACCTCAACATCATTTGAAATGCGAATCTTATTTTTCAAAGACACAACTTCACCCTCTAGAGATTTCATAGCAGTAATATGCTGAAATTCTTCATCGAAATCCACAGTGTTGATACCTGTCCATAAGCGAAAGCCAGAAATCTCATTATACTTTATTCAATTAAACTAAAATTTGAATATAGTGCAGTTCATCCTCACCCAATGCATTTACTACGTATGAACAGTACATATTTGACATGCACATTTATGACAACTAATAAGCAAAATTCTGAAACACTAACAGTTGGCTCAGGTTTAAACTCTAAACTAAGAATCCACATACTTTATATACATTTTTTGTAATTCTTTGGGAATTTCATATTTTGAAAAAATATTAAAGCATGTGACTAAAAAATATTGAAAAATCTCTTGGAAATCTAAAATCAACAATCAAATAAAATATATTGGTATAAAGCCTATGAAACATGAGACAACTTTATCTGGAAAGGTTCAAGCAACTACAGCAATTGTTGAGCACACTTTTCATCAATTTTGTACATGTCAAGAGAAAAACCATCAGTTTTTAATGCAATGTAAAAATTGCTTGAAATTTTAGCTTTTAACAAGCTGAACGTTGCTCGTGTCTCATGGCCCTAAGAACCTGAAATTGAGCTTTGAAACCTTAAATAAGGTGAATTAAAACTCTATAATTACAAGACATATCATGGGAGTTTTTTTCTCTGAGATTATAAAGATAATAAATCATACCTGCAAAAAGTTTCTTTAGGTGAGATTGAATGACAGTTGGGTTGGTGGCTTGTCCAAGGATCTCCAACAAGTCATCATCTCCAATGAAATAAAACCGTGGGAAAGCAGAACGTTTCTCCTATTAAAGATGAAAGACTAAATCTGAAAAACTTATGGTACCAAGTTATTAAAATGTAGCCAAATGCAGTACTTGCTGCTACACTTTTTTTATTGCTAAAACTTTTTTTTTTTTTTTTTTTTTTTTTTTTTAAAAATACCTCCAAAAATTCATTCAAAGATTTCTGGCACCGTTGAAGTTGATCCAGTATAGTGATAAGAGAATGTCTGATTCCTGCTCTTGCATTAAGTGATGTAACTCTGCTGTCCCTGTGAACATCTGCCATTATTGCTCTACATTAGAAATGGAAAAAAGAATATGTTATTCCATTATTTCTAAAAAAGATCAAATAAGATAATAAATAATATGCATATATATATATATATATATATATATATATATATATATATATATATATATATATATATATATATATATATATATATATATATATATATATATATACACACACACACAGCGAGAGAGAAAAAGAAAGAGCAAGAGCGAAACTAGTATGTAGATATTTTAAGATTCATGCTGAAATGGCATCATTAGGCTTGGTAGTCGCGGTGGCTGGTGAGTGATTTAGATGTATAAACAAACAACACCTTTATGGGAAGTGATTTCAGCCACCTGTCATTTTATTGTGAATCCCAGAGCAGTATTAATAATAATGATTGCTTTTTTATTATTGCATTCATATGAACCTTTCAGGATTTTTACATTCCTTCATTTGAAGACATTATTATTTTGTAATGCTTAACGTTACAACTTTTGGTTTTCATCATGAATCAGCGGGGTTATCTTGGTACGGTTTGGCATTTATATTAAGAAAACCTTAACTGGTAGAAAAAAAAATACCTGAAATCCTCATCCACTCTCTTGAAGCGTGCCTGCTCCCTAGGCAGTGCTCCACGACCAAAAATGGGTTCCAGATACACCCACTTCCTCTGTATCTGGTTCAAATTGTGCAGGTATTCATCCAGTTCAGCCAGCTTTGTCTCCCATATATATACCTTGTCCTCAAAGCCTTTGTAATACGGCGAGTCTTTCAATGACTGAAGAAGACAGCGATTATCCCCAACTTGGTTTACAATATCCTTCCAGTCCTTGATCAATTTTATAGTTTTGTTCTGGCTGTCCTCATAGTCAGTTAGGGTGAACACAGCACCAACTCCCCACAGGTCGAGTTCACGCAGGGCCTCTCGAATGGTGACTTCAGCCTGCGCTCGGCTATTCAGGTCCTGCAATAATTCATAAAGGTGTGCATTAAATCAAAACCTAAATTATTAAACACTGATAATCACGTTCATGTTGAAAAATGTATTTTCTCAATTTATATGTAGTAGCCTTTTATAAATAACTCAGGTCAGTGGTTTTCAACCTTTTTGTTTTAAAACTGCACCCCTTCTGTCTGGAGGTTTCAGATCAAGTACTCCATTACAATTTTCGCTGTACAGAATGATACTACAGTTGCAATAAAAGTTCGAATAATCTGATTAACGTATGGTTTTATGCTTTTAAAAAAATGCAGTTTCACCAATTAGTATTTAATTATAGGACAAGTTGAAAACTGCAAAGTTCATGAGCAGCACAGAGCACTCTAAGCAGAGCTCTCCATAGGCAGAATCACCAGATGCCTAAATCACTCACCCTAATATCAGAGTGGAGATCCGCTCAATTGAAATCTTGCATTCGTACAGGTGGGTGATAATTTTGAAACTATACTAACCTTTCAGCTGCTAAACAAAAATTCTATATTTATGCACAGTGGTTTATAGGTCAATACAGTTCTGACAATAATTCTTTACTTGCCATAAAACTGTGCTAATTAGATATTATAATAGCATAACAAATGGCATACTTTGAGTTCTGTAGCCTTTGCAACAATTGTATCTGCCACTCGGAGCAGGTCCCCAAACACAAGCTTCTCCAGAGTGGTGCCTCTGGGGAGACCCAGGATACGGAAGAGGTCCAGCCAGTGGTCCTGAGAAAGCTGCTCTCCCCGGACATACTTCAACACAGGAACCACCGTCTGCAATAAGACGTACAGGAAATGTTTTAGCAAATGTAATGGCCATAAACTTGCAGATTAGATACAATGTATCAGCTTAATTACTTTTTTTAGCGTTTCCTCTGAAAATGTATAATTGTCTTTAAAAATTACAAATAAGCAATAGTAGATACAAAATTGATTCCAAAATATTTCACCTTTGTATTACATATAGTCTTCAAAGGGTAACATACTGGTGTGCACAATAACCCCTTACGTACCTATCCCAATATTGTTTATTTTATTATCTGACGTTTACTCTTCATAAGTTCCACACAAAAACCTTACAAATCCTTGACTGATCGTTACTTTGTATTTGTCAATCTCATCCTGAAGTTTTACAGTCATCGTTGTGTGTTCCTCTTGTTTTCTTAGTCTCTCATGCCACATGAAAAGGAACTCTTCAAAGAGATAGGTCTTGCTCCTGCAGAAGGAACGGTTATATACAAGGTTTTAGTAGACCGTATCTTGTTATAAAGCACATGTTGTAAAGTTCATAATTACACAAACTTCTCCAGAGTGGTGCCAGTGATCCTGAGAAAGATGTTGTCCCTGAACAACCACCGCCTGTGCCTCATCTATATCACTAATGCAGGGAAATACAAAAGTGGCTTTACAAATGGACTGTATATTGAACAGACCTGAAAGTGATCCAGTCTTCCTTTGTCATCCCCAGAAATCCTTCCTGGAATTCTTCATACAGTGACCAGGTCACTGAAAAGTCCTCAATGTCTCTGAGAATGCTGTCAGCTAGGGCAAAGTCAGGCTGTTCCAATTCAAAATGATGACAGTCTTCACTAAAAGTACACAAAAATAAGGTGTTTAAAGTTTTAACAAATGTGAATGAGGTGTGTCTAAATAAAAATCTAAAATGAACAATAGTTGTATCTGTTCAAATACACACATTAGCTTTTTCTTTGTGTTTTCAAGTTCCCCAAACTCAGCCTTTTTCTCCTTTATGGTCTGGACACACTTCTGAAGGGCTTCCAAGTTACCAGTTTCAATGATGTCATCATTAGGCTTTAATTGATCCCAACGGGCTTTAAACTTTTCCAACTCTTGTTCGTACATCTTTATACGAGATTCAACATTTGACTTCATCACCTCAACCTGTGAGCATGATGGGGATAATAATAAAAAAAAAAAAAAAAAAAAAAAAAATTTAAAAACAAAATCTAGGTTAATCCAATGTATCCACAACTACAAATTGCCTTCCTGTGCCACAGATATTTCGACCCCACCTGACCCCACATTAGGATTTCAGGAGATCAGGCACAGGCGAGATCCTTATACCTGCTACACAGGAATGGAATCTATAGAGTGGTAGCAGGAAATTTGGATTTACACAAATCAAAGTGAAAACAATTCTGAAAATGACTGCAAAAACTTTTAAGAATTTGTTATGCTAATGACATAAGAAAATGGCTTGAAAATTAGGTTGAATGGCCCTGTCTGAAAAAATTGTGGTGTGTCAGAGTTTTCATTTTGTGAAAGATTCCATTTTAAATTATTTTGGCATGCAATCAATTTTGTTTTTCACAACAAATGACAACTGAATACAAATGTATATGGATTTTTTAAAAAGCTGACTCATTTTAAAAATCTTATGTGAATGGTACTTTGATAATTACATTGTCTGATTATGCATTTCTCATACCTGCTCTTTGATCATAAGCTGATGACTCTCCATCATTAATTCAAATTTATCCCATCTGGCTCTGAGAGCACTGATAGCTTCAAGACCTCCACCTGCCACTGACCGCAGGAGACGGTTTTTATTTTCAGCCTCTTGAAACAATGAATAATACTTTACAAATAAAAACTGTACTGCCCAAAAGAAAGGCTAGGGCATAGTCACTATTTAAAGGTGGGGTCTTCATTCTTAAATCATCTGATGGCATTACTTTAATAACATTAAAAAATAATTTGACTGGAGTTATTAGATCTTTTGCAAGAAGGCATCCAGCCTGTTAGCAATCACATAATGTCTTCCAAGCCAACACCTCCCTGGGCCATTTTGGATCAAGCAAAATTAATGAGAAAAAAAGAGGAAATCAGATTTTCACTGCTGTAATTTGAAAGCATATGTAGATCATGCAATTTATGAAAAGACCAAAGACTTGAGAAATTGGAACAAGGCATTTTATAGGGTTACAAGCTACGCTCTATTGATGACCAAAACCAAGTTAACTCTTCTCAAATCCCTTTAGTCTACCATAGGTCTTGGCACAGTACTACGTCATTTCTTACTTCAGGCTTCTTAGTTTGCAGCTCTCCGTGCTTGGCATTGGCCTCTCCAA
>NC_054542.1:3767615-3853133 GCF_017654505.1 Polyodon spathula
GTCTTTTTGTTGATAATGAAAAGATACAGAAAAAGAGCAAAGACAAAGTTCACTATCCACACATTACTACCGCTGACCTGGAGAAGCCAATCAAAAAATACATGATTGGCATTTTTTTTGGTCACTAACAGGCTGTCATTGCGGTTTAGTGGCTAACATAGCAAAATTGAGTACTCTTAACTTAAACAGCCGAATTACGCACTGAAGCATATAATTATCGTAGCAGACCGTTTTACATTTTCAAGACAAACTGTTTTTTAAGTCGATTACCTATTCTTTATGTTTTATCAAATCAATAAAAACACCAGCCTCTGGCACCCAAGCATTTTAATTTTTTTTTTTTTTCCATTCATTAAGTTGTTAAGTCTTTGGAACTTTCCTTGAATTTTTTTTTTTTTTTTTTTTTTCAAACGGGGTGTTTGTTTGGGTTCTTGTAATTCTAGCCAACTTGTTGTCCACCGTTCATGGCCTCTCGAAAAGCTCAGATTTTCAAATGTCGGAACAAAAAATTGCACCAAATAAAACAAAAAATGTTCCCAATACCCAATGTATGAATATTGGTAAATGACTTGTACCACATTTTTGCTTAATAACATAAAAAAAAAACTGTATAAAATATAAATGCAAATTAAAAAAATATGTGGGAAAGTACTGTAACACAATTACTAGATTTAAATGGTCGTTACCGCGCTTTCTTATTCTGATAGGACTGGATGTGTCCGTTTAACCATTGTTGAGTGCGGTTTTTTTTTTTATTTTCTCTACCGTTGACAAGTGCACTCTGGCGCTCGGTGTACCATTTTTTAAAAGCGTAACCTCCTAAATAAAACACTACACCATAAACTGTCAACTTTTAAAATAACTTTCTTGTGCTCCTAGAAACAGCGCCAATCCATGTGTTTAAAACTAAAGAAGGGGCAGGGTCTACAGGTTATTCTAATATTATAGTGTGTTTGGGTTTTATGTGCCTTAATGTTTCAATAAGCTATAGTGTCGTAGTGTGTTGGTCCGCCACAAAAAAAAGTTTAAGAACCAGATCAATCAATTCTCTAACATAGCGCCGAGGCTTGTTGCTAGGGAAGCTGAGGTCACCTGCTCTCTGGACTTTGCTAGTTGTGTTGCTCAAAAAAACCACTTCAGCGAAGTAAGATATCTAATATTGCTGGTGTTGTTATGGGCAAGCTTGTGTGTATGATTATGATACCAGTGCGAGAATCATGCTTTGTTTTTAATTGTTTGTTTGCTGTTTTTGTTTGATGTGCAGTAAGAAATTAAAACTGAACAGTAATTCTAACGTGAAATTGTTTGCATATGTATTTTGCAAATAAGGGCAATGCACAGTTAGGCAGTAAAAAAGGGAAGGAGCCAACTCCAGGACTCGTATACTGAAGTTTGTCCGACGACAATAAAGGAGGTTGGGTGTCAGTCAGGTTAAAAAACAATACAATAAAATCGCACACATATACATTTACAGTTCTCGATGTATTTGAAATATAAATCATTGCGCTGAAATAACACTAAAATGTTTTGGGTAGGCTACACATTACATTATATAAAAATATAAACCTCTACAGTAGTAAACTCAAATGAATACCTAGCAGATACCTAGCATCACTTTCTTGTTACTTAGCCCACTGGTTGGTAACACAGAATCAATATGCGTCTGACCATTGTAACATTATAGTACCCGGCAAATAAAAGGTTATTTAAATATACGGGTAAATGTCAGTTTAGAAGTTTTTTATTTCATGTTATTATTTATTAATTAGTCTCAGTCCTAGGACAATAATGCACATAGATCATGGCTTCTGACAGATGCTTTCTAAGAAACGTGCATGGGGTTTTGTTGTAGTGGCAGGTGCTGCAGTCATTGCTCTAAAACTATACTGGGGAACCCAGAACAATGTCATAGTGATTTGTTTCAAGGCTTGTAAGTCCACCTTGACTTTGTGAAAGAGTATTTGGGTACTTGCGGTTCAGTGTTCGTCTCAAAAATTACAGTGAGAGTAACCAGTGTTCGTCACAAGAAAACATTGGACTGGGAAATGCCAGCAACACATTATGACTGTTTAAAACATGCTTTCAAAAAGTCGTTGTGTGTTTGTTTCGCCTGAACCCTTAGGTCTGTTGTTTTTAATACCATGCTTTCAAAAGCTTTGTCGAATTGTTTGTGCAGTTGTAAGTGTTTGTGGTCAACTACGTCAAATTATGCAGTGTAGTACATCTCAGGAAATTCATGTAGCCCTAATACTTAGTAAAATCTGCCACCTGAAAGGCTGCAAAATTTAATCTCCCCCTGTTTTTGCGAATTTGGAACGCCCGGAATTACATATTAATTTAAGGCTAAAACGCAAATAAGAATTGTGGCTGCAAAGCATTTGTTAAAATGATGCGAACAGCGCTTCATTTGTTTAATACTGGTTTGCAACGATTGCGACAGACGCAACACTTTAGTGCATCTACCCCTTAATTTTCTGCTTGCACATTTTATTTTACCTTTTTACTTAAGTTATTCAACATTAATAATAATAAAAAAAAGAATCTACCACAGTAGTGACTAATAGACAAGTCGTGAAGGGTAAGAGTTTCCGTTACCCAGAGTAATTGCAGGAGCTGCGTTTAGCCAGACTGAGATCTGAGATAAATGAGATTTTCTTCTGGTTCCACAGAGAGCTTCAAGGACAGTGATAATCTGCCGGAGATCCTGAGGGTGCGATTGGTCCACCTGTACGGCGCCATCATCATTGGCTGCAAGGTAACCCACTTCTCTTTGAGTTCAGTTTGTAGCAGG
Source organism: Polyodon spathula (assembly GCF_017654505.1). Classification (NCBI taxonomy): domain Eukaryota; kingdom Metazoa; phylum Chordata; class Actinopteri; order Acipenseriformes; family Polyodontidae; genus Polyodon; species Polyodon spathula. The sequence goes on from NC_054542.1 coordinate 3,770,407, forward strand.
CTGAAAGGAGATTTGAAGGGTAAGGCTCCATTGAGCACAGCCTGCTGGGCTCTGGTCATCAATGGTTATGTTGTAATGCACAGGGCAAAGCTCGAGATGAATCTGCTGCCATGCAGTTGTTCAGTTTTGCCTTGCATGGGTGGCTACCCTTAAAAAAAAAAATATGAGCAGTTATCTTTAATTCAAAGAATTCTAGGTATAGAGAGTTGCAATATACAGTATTACATGTTTTTGTGTTTTCTTTTGCAGCAAGACAGCAGTACTTCGCAGTTTTTCTGTTGTTTGTTGCTGTTGTTGACAGCGTAGTTCAAATTCAATTTTTTCTCTATGTGCATTGCACAGAGTTTGTATTTATAGTCCTGTGAGTATTCCAGAGTTTGTAGTGATATTCGGAGTTTTTATAGTCGTTGATAGTTCAAATCTTAGTATTTTGTATATATAGGTATTATATAGAGATTATATACTATTTATATAACTAATAAATATATATATAAGAATATAAGAGATACTTGACAAAATTTAAGAAGACAGTCAGAGACTGCGGGGACTGGAAGCCTGTTTCCAGCATTTTAGTCCTAAACCTTCCCTGCAGATTGACACTTGAATGTCAAAATCTCAAAAGGTTGTTGTTGAGTTAACCTGTTACATTGCCTTAGCGTTTGGGTTCTCTTCTAACAATAAAACCTACTATGCCAAAGGCACATAGATTACAAACTGTAAAGCTCGCTCTTGAAGCTATTTGACACAATGTGCAATCACAATTATAAAATACAAACAGTGCAACATAAAAATATGCAGGGGGTTTATATTTGCTTAAGTGATACAATAGTATTGCGTTTCTCAGGCTTCCTAGTCTAGGGACTGGAATAGCTAATTGAGCATGAGTCAGGTAATTACTGTGTCAGAAAAAAACTCAGAACAGACATTTCATGTAGCAGTGGTGTAGGTGGACAAGGTCTAATTAATACCCCGTGGAGAGGGAGGAAGGGCACTGCGAGGATGTTCGTCTGGATTTGGTATCGCCTAATTTTCCCAGGAAGTTAATATGCATGCGTAGGTTGATAGGAAAATGTGTGCTTGCAGTTTGAACCTTGGACAGAGAAGCATCTGTATTAATTCACATTTCAGAGTTGTGGGTGATCTGAATTCAAACACAAGCAAGCACTCTCTCACCAGCGGCTTGATCGGTGCCTGATATTTAAACATCACTTGCCACCTGGCTCATGACAAGATAGTTTAAAACCTGAAACAAAGTCAGGTACTTTCATCTGTATTGATGAAAGTTTGCTGAAATGATGCCTGTTATGTATTTCCATTTGTTATATATCCAGTGATTTATTGTCTTGTGATTGGATATTTGCATGGATTACACCACAAAAAAAAAAAGTTTTTGTGTTTCTCATAGAGAAATGCCCTGCTGGCCATCGTCCCCTCAGCGGTGAGTGACCTCATGGGGGTCCTCAGTTCCTGCTGTTGCCCTGACAACCAGGAAATGAAGGACCCGCAGCTGCTGCAGCTGACCCTGAAGTGCCTGACCGCTGTGATCCACCTCCTGCACGCCAGCAGTCTGGACCAGCGGCAAGTGGACATCAGGACCGTGCTGGACAGCTACTTCTGGGTCCTCAACTCTGATCACCTTGGCGCGGGGGCTGGGGAGGGGGAGGCAAGAGACTGGGAAGACCGGCTTATCACCCTCCGCACCAGCATGCTCAGTGAGTCCCACACAGCTGGCTTTGTGCGCACCCAGTTAGTCCTCTCTGAGGACAAGGGACACAAAGGCACCAATGAATATCAGTTCTGACCAGCACACATGCAGTATATGCAGTGACACTGTTGCACGTTCGTACGTGCTCCGCATATTATATCTTATATAAACATATATATCATATATCTATATATATATATATATATATATATATATATATATTATATATAGAGGGTGTTGCAGAATCGAATTTAGTTAAGAAAAAATATAACGGGGCAAAGTCTATAATAAAATGTGAAATTAGTGTCTACAACAATATTTACTATTGAACTTCACCTTTTAATGGATTTATTTGCAATGGCTCTGTGTAAAAGAGTGGTCTTATTTGTGTATGTACTTGTTTTGTAGGAGCTATCCCTGAGATGTTAAACTGCGCTGATCGGCCGGTCCTTCAGGCCATATTTCTGAATAACAACTGTTTCGAGCACATTTTGAGACTGATACAGAACAGCAAGGTGGGGTGGAGCTCTGTGTGTGTCTGTATGGACTCTGAGTATAATCTTATAGCGCCACAAAAACACTTATGCTCTGGCTACAATTTCCGTGTGTTATACATTCTGTACAGTGTTTGTGTTTTACTGGAATAACTAGAACCCTTTTGCTTTTGAATTTTAAAGACGCCCCCTAATAGGCAGGGGGTTGTATTCAGTGAATCTAAACTTCACCATCATTTAAGTCACTGAATAGAACCCTCTCACGTATTTACAGATTAAAGTGCAAGGAGACTCGCTCGCACTGTTGGGTGCTTGATTTTCATAACCTTTTGTACAGTGTTTAGATTGTCTACTGACTAGATCAATTGAACAGACAATAGAGTTATGAAGTGCTCTGGAGGACGAGGCCCCTGCCAGAATTCAAGAGCAATTTCAATGACTGGAAACTGCTTGATGCAGTGGTTTCTCCGCTATGATCAGGACATGAAAACACTTCACAGTTCTCTGAAAATAATAGGAAGTAAAACCTAATGTGAAAAACAAATTTTATTATTATTACTACTGTTTTTATAAAGGAGTCAACTCTCTTCAGTTCACACGCTGTTAGGGTTATACTGGAATTTGTATTAAATGTAGAAAGGCAGATTTTCAGTGATATTAATAAGGTTAATAAATCACCCCTGGGTGGGGGAGATGGGTGGGTGGTAGAGGGACACCAATGGGATCCGTATAGGGTTATTTCATTGATTTATATTGACCTCTATTTCTCTAAGCAACAGATTAAAGGTTTTTACCAAAGCAGAGAAGCATATCGCCTCGTCCTGTGCTCTTTACCCCTTTTCCGTTGGCTATTTGTCGAGCCGAGCGAGAACCAAATTGTAAAACACTGGCCTGTCACAAAGACGGCTGTAATGTGGGACGTCAGACCAGAACCAGGAACCAAAAAAAACAACAGAGAGAGATGGAGTTTGGTGAAGCTGAGCACTTGCTTGCGCTCAGCATTTAATAATTGAACAAACAGAAAATAAAAAGTTTGAACAAAAACAGCACACGGCACTTTAGGCCAAAGTAAATAGACAAACAAAACTAGATTAACACTAACTTTGTACATCCACTAACAAACAGTGGATGAACAGACAAACACCGTGAATTCAATTAATTGTTTACTTTTACTTCTGTTTTTGTTTTCTCCTTCTCCGCACCCGTTCTCCACTCAGCAAACACACAACCATTGAGTAGGTGAAAACATGCTGCTTTTATGCAGCTGTACCGAGACTCGACTGCTAATCAATCATTCAATTGGAGTCTCTGTACAACTGCATGTGAATTAATGAAAGTGCAATTCCCTGTGCTCACATATTATTACATTTTACCTGCACGTGAAGTGCTGTGCAATCCTCGTGCTTAAATAGAAATATACATTTTAAACAACTCATGTTACACAGACCCATTTATATCCCATGTACCGATGACTATACACCAACATTAAAACACAACACATAATACAAAATACACAATACAATAGGGCAATGACCCGTTTGAACGGGGACCGGAGTGTTGCCACAGTAGAAACTTAGCCTGAACCTCGGTTCGTCCGGTCAAGGCTAGCAATGTACTAATATCTTTCATTGTTGCGATTGGTCAGCCTTGGGATGCTGTAGATGCTCATTTGTATTCAGTAACATGAAGAACGAAAATGAAGAAAAACACGACCGTAACCTCTAGATCCTCCATTCTCAAGTCAAATACAGCGCCTCTAATACTGCATGTATATGTGACTCGAGACTCATTTCTGCGTGATGGCTTGGGATCTGTGGTGGAAAAACAGCTAGGCTCCTCCTGAGTCTCCTGAGCAAGCCTGGTGCGACCCTTGAGCAGCTCTAGTTGTATAGTGGAAAAGAGGTATAATGGGCCCAGATTTGAGTTTGAAGACGGGCGTCTTTTTATATGGGGAAAGTCCACGTACAAAGGCTTGTACACTAAATATTCGCAGAACATGTTTTTTTTCTGTCTACTTAGAACCTGAAGAATTTGAGGTGAAAGCGTTTTGCTAATGTTGTGTCTTTGCTTCTCTCTCTCTCCTCTCTCCTCTCTCTCTCTCTCTCTCTCTCCTCTCTCTCCTCTCTCTCTCTGCTTAACGATCGGAGCTGTAGCCTTCGCCGAGAGCTTCGAACTAGTCAATCGTCAGCCACAGCGAACTAGCGCCTAGATGGCACGATGTCGAGGATGATGTATAACCTTCTACTACACAGTACGTGACACCTAGAGTTGTGTGCCATGCCTGCATTTACTATCGGGGGGTCGTAGTGTCTCTCTAACCCCCTCCAACCTCCCAACCTCGCCCCTTGTCACAGAACACTGCTATTAGTAGGAAACTCTGACCTCCTTATGAGTGGGGCTAGTACCATCATCTTCTGTCTCTCTGCAGACTTCAGTTTCACCAGGCTCTGTGGAATACAGATTTTAGAACTGCAGCACTCAGTTTAGAACGTGAAAATTGTTCAGTGGTCCCAGAACCTCTGGTTTGTGTAAGCCTAAAATAGAGCTAGCTAGAAGAAAATTAATTGGTCAGTTTTACTGTGTCTATTACTTTGTTTAAGCTACATTATACTTGTGTTAAACAAAAAAAAAATGAAGAATGCTATAGATTTTTATTATTTGATGTATGTAGAATACAAGATAGTTTAATATTTGTGAGAAGTTGGTAATCACATGTCAAAGCTGCAATACCAGAGGGTCCTGCTCATGCAGCTGCTCTGTTCAAGTGGTGGTTTGTTCCCTTCTCTCTTTCCCCTCCTCTCCTCCAATAGGAGGAGGAGGTTCGACACACCACTAGACTCCCTTCCGGAAGTCTATCACGGTGCAGGGACACAACTTCGAACACACTTATTATTATTATTATTATTATTTTTTTTTTTTTTTTAAGTATGTTTGTTTAAACAAGTAAAAACTGATATGACAGTTTAGGAATGTGGTTAATTAAACTTGTTTTGAATTGAGTGATAATGAAAAGCATGCATGTGGTGTTGTATGGTGGTGTGCTCTTGGGTTTGCTCAGAGGGGTGTAGTCAAACTCAACACAGCCTGGGATTTCCTTTTCGTTTTGGGTGCTGCTTTACAGTAGACCTCCAGGAAACCACAATGTGTGGTGCAACCATCTTGAAATGAATCAAGTCAAACTTGGAGCCGCGTTTCCCCAAGCCAGGCCGAGCAGACGTTGATAGCAGCCGTCTGCCGTTTAGCCACAATGTGCACAATACAGCTATGGCCAAAAGTTTTGCATCACCCTACAGAATGAACAAATTTTGCTTCAGAAAAGTTGAATGAAACCTACTGATTAATGTTACGCTAGCATATTAAATTACATTTATCTAACTGTTATGGCTTCCGATCAACGTTTGTGATATTTTGTAGTTTCTTTGATTACAATAGATTAAAAATCTAAATGTGTATGTATATATATGCGTGTGTACATATATATCGCACACCACACACAACATTATATAGATATATATATTAGATATTATCTGAATATAGATATATATATATATAATAATAAAATAAATAAAATTGTCCATCCTAAAATTCTAAGCAATGCAAAACTTTTTGCCCTAGCAATATTCAGATACCTGTCCTATACTGCGTTCTGTACACACACTATTACAGGAGTAGTTTCTTCTCCAAAAGTAAGACATTTGTTATCTCAACTACCCCTGGGAGAGGATTTTAGTCAAGTGCCTAACTTGATTGAGTCTCTCCCTGTTTCACTCATCTGGTCTGCAGCGAGTTGTTGGCACTATAAAGAAGAGATGTTTATTTGTTTGGGTGATGGTTTTCTGGAGGTCTGCTGTGATGGGTGGAGGGATCCTGGCCAGGTTGTTTTTGTTTGTGCTGGTTTTAGTCAAGGTGTTTGTGAGCTCATTGTTCCTAATGATGGCTGTGGAACTGAAAGGTACTTTGGATCATCCTACATTGCTAAATTAATAGCAATAATGGGGCTCAGTGTTATTGTGTAAGTTTCTAAGAAATATATCTAACTTATTAATCTCACACCTGTAAGTGTTTCTCTAAACCTGTTGGTATTAAGAGTCTTAAAGATAAGAGTCTTACACTTGAATATTATTCTCCTTACAGAAGTGATCTTAGTCAATTTAAATTCAATAAAATGTGAAACACACATGTTAACATGTTCTCAATAAAAGCTTTTATAGTCATTGAACTTAGCATTTTTTTGGAGAACAACATCACAGATGTAAACAAAAGATTTCAAACTTCAAATCATTTTATTTGGAAAGATCATGTAAGTGTTTGTCTTTTGCCATAGAAAGTAAAAGAAATGGCCTACTATTCCCATCAGTTTTTACAATCTGTTTGGGTTCCTAATTCAGCGTTCACGATATTTATATGTATGTTTTGTTGGTACCTATTCGTTCAAAGTCATCTCTGACCCTCAGGATCCATTCCTATTTAGGTCTTTATTCCAGGCAGGTCCTAAATTGGTTAAGTGAACCTGCTGCTGTATGGGTCAAATAACAAATTTACGACCAGACTAGAACAACGCCACAGGCCACTGTGGTGTTTGATGGACAGGCGGGGTCCACGCAGAGAGTCCTGCAGTGCCTCCACGCAGAGAGTCCTGCAGTGCCTAACGCCAGCATGTTGTGTGTCTAGGTGTTTGAAAAAGGCTCAGACTCCATTACTGTCCACGCTCTCAGAGTCCTCACTGCCATCATGACCAGCTCTCCGTCTGCAAAGGTAACCCTGGATTCATAGTTAGCATCCTCTGACTGTTCCTTTTGACTCAGTATGACCTAAATTGTTGTTGTTATTTATTCTTAGCAGTGTTTTATAGCATTTACAATCAGACTGTTTGCAGACCCTTGTTAACATATGCTGCAGGTGTATCACTATTGAGTTCAGCATATACAAAAAAATGCAAGGAATGTTGTTACCTTTAGATTTTGTGTATATCATTACATAGTAGAGAGCTCAATGTAAGGATGACGTTTTGTTAAGTCTAAACAGCCATAAGACTTCAGTATGTATCACTTTAACAATGTAATGTAGTATTACTGGAAAGTGATTATTTTTCTCATATACAAAGTACTGTATTTTGCACTGAAAACAGTATTTCACTGAGTTCCGTTGTGTTTCCATTGCCTACAAATGTAGTTTATTCAACTTCCTTAAAAATAAGGTTGTATATTTCAGGTGATTCTACCAATTTTTAATAAATTTTTACTGATTTGAATCTACTTGTTGACAACTCCTGCTTTTCCGTTTGCACCGCCCACTAGGAGGTTTTCAAGGAGAGGATTGGCTACTCTCACCTGTATGATGTGCTGCTGAGCCAGGGCCAGACAACCAGGCAACTCCTCCAGGAGCTCATGAATATGGTAACAGTGCTGCCGCCAGGTCATCAGTAACAAAACTATGCACTCTCAAACGTGAGGGGCATATCAGCTATCAGCCTCCTATCTGCTACGGTGTTGGAGTAGGTTGTGGAGCAGGCATTAATTGTATAACCTGTATACTGTTCTTAAGTATGAATCAAAAGATTAATGATCTTTTTCTAAATCCAACAGCTAATTATCACACGCTTGTAGATTACATGCTTTAGGTCATTTCTGAATTGCTTCAGTCCATAACCCCTGGAGATCTTGGGTGTGAACATTGTGGCTCCATGCATGTGGCTAACCACAGAGGTGGCAGTACGACGGCCCACTCCACTTAAGACATGCAAGGCAGGTGGTAGTGTCGTCACTGGGGGGGTCCTGTGTTGTGTAACAGCTCAAGACTCTGTCCACTCTGGACATGTATTCAAGGACCTCGTGGAAAATCAGGATGTCCAGTTCCCTGTTGTCTCTTCCATACTGGATTATGCCTTTATGGGGAATAAACTATCTTATTTTTTTTTTTAAAATATTTTTTTTGTTAAACTCAACTCCTTATGGTTCTCTTTAATAGAAGAAAACATGTTTTTTTGTTTTTACATTCCGAAAAAAAGTAGACAATTCTATTAGGGGAGTTAAGGACGTAAAAATGAACTACGGATCAGGAGACCTATACTTATATAAAATTCGCGACGCGCACAGGCAGTGCCAAAAGCAGTACTCTCAGTGAAGATTTAGGTTTCTGATGAAAAAAGTGATGGGCTCCCTGATGGCATTATCAAGATGCACTTTGGGGGGGGGGGGGGGGGTTGTTTTGAACTTTGTCTGCAGTTGTCCTGGCCCAAATGGTACGACTGGATTTATAAACAGAAAAACATGTAGTTATAAAATGTTTATTCCCGTCACATGGATATAGTATGTACATATGTACATTCATAAAACAAGTTCTGGAGAATATTATGTAATTTTGTTTAATAGCTATCCATTAATTCCAGAGGTCTTACTTACTTGTTACGAGAGTTTATTTTCATAGGACAAGGAAATAACTAGAACATTTTCAGCATTGTTTTAACACCACACATATCAATGACAGATCTTTTTTACTTTTTCGTTTTACTTCATGTTTACAAACCATTCGCTCTGATCTGACATTCCCCTTAGATTATTTAGGCCGTTATTCTGTGCCATTCACTTGTGAAAAACTTAATTTCGATAAACACTTGCATAACATAGAAACAGATGATAATAATGAAACGTGGAAAATTGTAAAAGCATGTCCAGCTTGAATAATTGAATCATTTACTGAAGCCCTTTTATTCACACAAATATGATGTTAAATAAAAAGGTGCCTGTAACGCTCTAACTACTGTTCATTGATAATTGTGATTGCTGGTTTGTTTCTCTTTAATTGATGTGGTGAACAGCACTAGTCAGGTGGCACTTTACAGAATTTGTGTTGCTTTTGTGGGATTTTTTTTCGTGTGTGTTCATTTACACCTGGGTGTCTTTACTGAATCTGAATAATAAAACCCCTAAAACAATCCCTTCTTTTGAGCTCTCATACTATTCATTAAAAGTGGGCAGTCGTTGCTGGCACACTGACTAGATTTTAGATACTATCTAAACACCAGCACTTGAAACAAGCTTGTAAAGTTCTGGGATACAATCCAAATAGTTAAAGTTTTAATCCCTCAATAACTATGACAGGTAAGATTTACTAAACTCCAGTACAAATCTTTAAATGTCTCTACACACAAGAAGGTTCTGTCTATTTTTTCAGAAATAAAAATATGTTATTGGTTTAAAATAGAAACGTTCATGATAAGATGTTCTTTTGAGATAACTTTCAAAACTATATTTCCAATAAATCAAATATACTTCCAAAGTTTCAGTACACTGACTAATAACGCTCAACAAAAGGGCAAGGATCTGTGCTTCAGGATACAACCACATCTAATAAAATGTCATCTGCACATTGACAGAATACTTCTAGCACAATGGAGTAACATAAATAAAGCTGTACGTAATTCTTGAAGGCCATCTGGTTTAAAAGATAAAACCAGACTACGGCACACAACACAAACCAAGTTTGCCTAAAAAATAGGTAGGATCGACATGTGACACCCTCTCCTCCCCAATTAAGACAATAACAGTTCTTTATCCAACCAATTAAAATTAACCCAGACTTTTTAGTTTCATTACTTTATACCAGCGGTGGCCAATACGTGGATCACGATCCACAGCTGAATCGCTAAAGATTTTTCGGTGGATCTCGGGACAAATCAGAACAAGCACTAGCATATAAGCATACACCAGTTTTTGTTTCGGCTGATGTGAAGGGCAGAGCCTTCTGTGTCATCCAGTAGCACAGATGAAAATATCCCAACAGTTTCTGCATATGAGACTAACACAATGCTTGTGCGAACGTACATTTTAATTTAGGTGCACGTATGCGACTAGAAATTCCTAAATGTTGACTATAAAACAATAAACGTGATTTTTTTTTCAGCTAACTCACAGTCGAATCCAAAGTCATAACTCAATCATAACGTATGCTGGGAATGTAGTTTATTGGTGTCCAATGCCCACTGTTAATCATACATTAAAAACTAAAAATCCCATACCGCTCGAATTTCACTGATTTAACAATGCGACGTCTACTCATTTCCAGGCAGTTTGAAAACTTGTCAAACCCAGATGATGAAAATAGCAAATTCATGTATGTCATCATCTTTACAAGAAATGAGCAATGGGGGGGGGGGAGGAAAATTAACACAATACGTATATCAGTAGTAGAAATGTTTCACTCGTGACGTCATACAGTTCTACTTGCGTGAAGCTTGACGCTAAAAGTCGTCACAAGTGCTCAACATTGTATGTTCAAGAAATAAATAAATAAATAAAATCTGCTATTAATTGTTGGTCATAGCTTACTGGTGGATCGCAGAGGCCGTTGAGATCCACCAAAATGGATTGCAGTGTTCAGCGTATTGGCCACCACTGCTTTATATATATACCTAAATCTAACAATGTGCATTCTTTGTTGGTTGGCAACCTGCTCATCTCACTCACCTACAAGGATTCCTGGAGCCAGGACCTTTTCTGTACCCTATTTGATCATCCCCTTAAACTGTTCTCCTTTCATACATTTTATATACATTTTAACCCTATTTGTTCAACCCAGTTTGGAATGCACAGTTTGAATAATGAACAGGCAAACTCCATTCCTAATGTTAAGTAAACTACTTATTTTCAAGCACCAAACCGAAGCAACAGTGTTATCAGGCTACTGAGCCCATGGGACAGAAAGTGTCACTGAAATGCAATGAGGTGTGATATCCTAAGATTTTACTACCTGAGGGAGTGCACAAGCCAAAGCTCCCTGTGAATCCCTGGCCAACTTGGAATGAGCAAGATTCGAATCATGCTGACATGACTCACCCTACACTCCCAAGGGGCAGTGCTTTTACTAGTTGAGCCAATGAGGCCTGTTGCTGTTTTACCAACTTCACGATTAAATTTTAATTCTACTGTAACCAACTTTATTTCAGCACCTACCTTGTGGATAACTTCCTTCAAATCCATGGAGCTCAGTCTACCCAGTGGTTTTCCGTGTGAAGGTAAAGGCTGCCCAGGAGCTATTACTGCACCAGCCTCATGAGGAGCTCCCCAGGTGACATAGTAAGAGTCTGGAAAATGTATATTGTGATGGGTATCAATATTACCAGGCTTTTTTTAAAAAAAAAGTTTAATATACATTTATCATGTCTTAAATCCATTTCACATGTAAATTTACATTCAGATCTGTGACTACAAATAGGGCTTTTTGGTGGTCACACAATGCTGTGTGTTGGTATGTGCTGCATCTTCAATGTCACGTTATTCAACCATGTCATAGATTACTCTTGCAATGTCTGCAAACAAACCTTATAATAACAGATATGCAAAAGAAAAAGTTATTTCTCACGTGTTCAATTTGTTTAACTGTATTTCATTAGCTGCATGTTTTAAAATAAATATTCAGAAGAAAAATGTTGAAGGGGCCATAATCTTCCTGCAACATCTGTAATTTATTTAACTGCAAAATACATCTCCAGTAAAAGGTTTTTTTTTTTTTTTTTTTTTTTTTTTTTTTTTTTAAATAGACCCTTCCCCAGAATTAAACAAATCTATTTCAAAAGCAGAATAAAAATACATAAATTATACAGCAATTTCCCAAGACTAATGCCCTTTAATGGGAATTGCAACATGGGTTATTTCTAGTCCGAGATAAAACCTAAAAAGGCTACCTACCATTAAACAGATCAAAGCAGAGCAACGCTTTCTTCACACACACCCATGGATTACCTGCCATATTTTCTAGCACATCTGAACCCCAGTCTCCACGAATCACTGACATCAAAATGTTGTCAAATGCATTGATGTCCTTTGTGCTCACAAGACGATCCCGGAAGAGACGCTGTCCTTCGTAAGCTATAACTTCTAAAACAAGGTCTACTGAGTTTTGTGATGTGCCTAAAAAATACAAATCCAGATATATTTGTTTTCAAATTTGGACTGGCAGCAATTTACAGATTATGGTTTTGTTTTAATAAAAAAAAAAACTTTAAAAGAGTTTGAGTGAAAGGTATACATACCATTTGGAAATCATTCCGAAGGAAAGATTAACAAGAAAGAAAGAAATAATTTAATAAAATTAAGATTTATGTGTTTTTTTGTCATCCATATCACACTTCTGTGTATTAAATCAATGTAACACAAGTCAACTTTTTAATCAATATAAATCTTGCAACATGTTCAGACACTTTTAGGGTGGCATCTTTAAGTAACTGTCACCACTTCAAGTCACAACACCAAATCAATCTAGATTTTTGCTACTTACTGAAAATTTCCCCTATAGTGAGTTGCTTAAAAAATGCCTGGTATTACATATGATAGACCTATCAGCACAGCTAATTGTTTCATTACATATACTGTATACATTTTTCTCCAAAGAAAAGTAAAAAGTAGTTTGAATCTCTGTTGTAGATGATAACTATTCATGGTCATTCAAGAGAACAGAGAAGAGAAATATGTTCTTGTTTTATCAGTAGCACCAAGTCCAGGTGTACCCTAAAAGAACGACAGGCAGCCCATTTGAAGAGTGTAATATCTCACCTCCAGTTAAATCATATCTAAACAAGCTGAGCACCCACTGCGTGAGAATGCAGGGAGTGAACAGGCAGTGACTGTAGTCATCAACTGTAAATTTCACTCTGACCTGAAGACAAAGCAGACAGAAATAAGTCAGGAGCTAGTGCCAGCACAGCCTAACCTTCATTTTAAAAGTCAAAGTCTCATACTTTCATAAATCAAGATGTACACACCAACATTACTCTTTTCCCTTATATTGAACACCTGTTCTGTAAATAAAACGAGCAGTACCACTAATAACAGTGTCACGGGTATTAATCATTTAAAAATAGCATTAGGGTTTCAAGGAAGCAAATATTATAGATATAAAGAATACATTTTATAAAAGACATGTTTCATATATGTAAAATATAGATAGAATATATATTGCAAAGTTACATAGTTTTAAAAGGTATGGACTGCATAGATAATATAAGATATATTTTCTTTCCACATAGGTAATTATATGGATTTAATAGAATATTAACTGGTAAGATTATATATTTCAAAGGAATCTATAGCTTAAATGAAAGCTAACTGATAGCCTTGCTTGGTACAGGATGTTCACTTTAAAACTATTAATAGCTGCCAATTCAAAAACACAGCTCAAATACTCGAGTGGGAAAATAATGTGTGATTTCAAATAACCCTGGCAAACTTATTCTATAATAAGATGGCTTTGTCACACTCTTATACCTGCTCATACACCTGCACCATGGATCCAGCCAGCTGGTGTATTTTGCCTGCTGAACCCCAGGCTGGGTGGCTTTTTAGGTTCCTGTGTAGCACAGGCTGAAGATAAGCACTGTAGATAGTCTGCAGTTGGTCTCTGTCAGGATAACTATAAAAAAAAGAAAAAATATTAACATACCATTGTATTTCATATTTTATTTCATGTGTTTAAGGGGAACCATAGCCATTAAATTAAAATAACTGAAATGCATTTCTAATTTGCACTCACTAATTTGCCTGTATAGGTTAATTAAGGTATCAGTAAGCATACTTGGCTCCCCACAAGGTGAGCATCACAATTTGATAAGCTGTTATCGAGTGATAAGTATCTCATATGCTTCCCCAGCAGGGGAAAATAGCAGGGTATTTAACCCACAGCTCAAAAAATAAAAAGTTAAAAGTTAAAAGGATGGAAGTATTTGGAATCCCCACCACAATCAGTGTACAGAAAAAAAGTAAAATTTTACTGCTTGCATGTAGAAGGAATTGACACATGAAAAAGACTTACTCGATTGTACATATGCGAACAACTGACGTAAATCTAGTCGTTAGGACATGTCTTCCCACTGTACCCCCTGCGGACATTGAAGCCACAATCTGAATGTTCTCCAGTCCAACCCACTCCAGATTATCATCGTAAAATCCATGATAGGTCAGCACCTTATTAAAACAACAATTAGGCATGAATGACTAAAGAGAACTATTACTTCAAGAAAATTAAATCACACACAAAACCAGGGTTCTCTTACCAGTATACAAGAATATTATACAAACATCTGAAAACATCTCTCCCTTTGATTTTATTATTTTTTTAAGTGTATTTAAACTAATGAGCTTATCGCCATCCGTCAGCTGTGCATGATTAACTTAAAAAATATGGTGCCAAAAAGATTGCAACTGTTTAAAACAAACTTAATTAAACTGCACTTTTGAGGTAAAATACAGTCAGGGGAAAGAAAGGAATATCAGAAAGATGAAAAGCACAATCCTTTTGGAGAGAATATTTTTTACAGTGTGCAGGTCAACATCTTGTGCAGGTCAACATCTATGACACTGTCACACACACACACACACACACACACACACACACACACACACCACCCAAGCCTTATCAAATACAGTTTTGGGAGGCAATGACAATATTTTTTACTTCTGCAGCCTAAACATTACCTGCTGAAGAAAAGCTATTAGATTGCTGGTTCCCCATTTGTCTGGTTTTGGCAGGTTGATGTCCTTTAAGTACAAAACAAGGCGTTCACAATCTTTAGGTCTGTAGACTCGTCCGGTGTTGGAGCTGAGTATTAGACAGGTCTGCATCAACTTCTGCAGAATATGACGAGAGGAGGTCTGAGCACTGCAATGCACAGTGGCAACCTGTGTGGATCTGAGCTGGGAGAAGGCATATCGCAGGAGCATTCTAGAGATCCACAAGAAGAAAAAACGTACTTTGAATTAGCCACTTCCAAAAAAATATTTAAATGGAGACTAAAACAGACCTAACTTCTTTAATATATTGGGGTTCTGACATGAGACACATTAAACAAATAATAATAATAATAATAATAATAAAAACAAATGCAAAAGCATACACATGTATTTTTATGGGCAACGTTGATGTAACTTAGAATAATGAAAATATAAAAACCTCATTGACAATAAAAAATAAAATCACTCACTATTACTTCAGTAATTATACTGACTTGTAATAAAAAATTATAATAGGCATAACCAATAACTAGTAATACCAATATGACATATACATACAGTATATCCTATAAACATGTAAATCAGATGGTGAAATTGGACTTGACTAGGTCTTTGTGAACTTTGCTTATAAAAAATACTGATCAAATTGAATGTGTCACAAAAAGGGAATTTACAGGTGCCAAGACACAACAGGGTAATTGCTCAAAACATCTGTCTCAATTAGATGTACTTTAAAACGGTGACAGACTCAATAAATCCATATAGTATTCATGTAAATACCACTCGTGTTAAGCTGCTAATATATAGTAGATCCAAAATCAAAATTGGTAATTAAGAGCTTGCTAAATATCTATGCATAATTCAGTGCTGAAAAACAAATGTCTGTCGTGACTATGCAACTGCATACATTTATACAATAGTTGCAGTAAAAACTAAAGCAACCCTTAAATGTAAATTGCAATTTTAGCATCCAACCTGGGCTAACAACAAGAGTCAGTCACAGTACAAAAAAAAAAAAAAAAAAAAAGTATATTAAATGTAATACACATAGACAGATTAAAACAGGGATCGAAAAATAGAGACAGGTGTGGCATCTTGTTATGCAGACAACATTTATTTAAAATGTGAAATAAAATTTCCAAATGTATATAGAAAATCATAAAAAGAAGTGGCAAATGCATAGGTCTAAATAACAATCACGTTCTACTGAGACGTTGAATTTGATGGAATTATACTACTGCTGCGACACCACAATTATTAAAGTTAAAATCAGGACACAATACATGAAAATGTAAAGCTCAAATTCATACCCTTTTCCACAGCCCTCAGGTCCTACTAAAATAAAGGGCTGCCTGTTTTCAGAGCTGAGCCATTGCTTGAAGTTATCAAGACCCCTCTGCATGTCGGGTGTTTGAATGACTGGAAGGTTCTGAGGGTTAGTGAAATCATCTGCAGACAGATTTTCTGGCTTCTCCAGCAGATAAGCTTTGAGGCGTCCCGTCTGAGGGTCATAAAATGTGTCCAGAGGCTTCCTTGGATCAGGTGGGCTTTCACGGGCCCAGCTTAGAACCTAAAGACAAACCAAATAATTCATTGCGTCAGCGTGTACCGAGATTTAATGCATCTACCTAATAAATTAGGTCAATTGGCACCACCATAAAAAAAAAAAAAAATATATATATATATATATATATATATATATATATATATATATATATATATATATATATATAGATACTGTTACAACACCTGTGTATAACCTTGACCTGACAGTATCATTACCAGTTAAAAATTACAAAATAAATTTGTGGTACATATTTTATTTGGAGATTTACAGTAGCAGTACTAGTTAGACCCCACAGAAATCTGCAGTCAAATTTCCTAAAAGTGCTTTTTACTCAAAGAACTTCTCAAATTCTGCGGCAAAGACTTTAATGAAAAACAGTGTTAAAAAGTATTAATGAAGAAAAAGTAAGTCACCGTTAGTTAAATTATTTTTATTTTATTTTTACTGAAATCAGATTACTAAAATCTGAGGAAAAAAACAGAACATGTTTGCTATATTTTATGGAAATCAAAGAAGAAAAAAAAACACTGTGTTTATTGGATGCCATTTTTAAATATAAACATAATTCTTAAACACAGCTATGGCCAAAACATATGACTGTATTTAATCACATTAGTAATAATATTTGCCTAGCAGAATAAGATTTTAGTGGTGCACTGGGATTCAAATTAGCATTGGTAAATTTTACAAATGCACTATTTACTGTGCATTTACATTTCTTGTTCACTAAAATATTGTAACTTTAAAACGTATCCACATCAAGAAAGCACATAGAAATAGTTTGGAAACTGTGACAAGAGCTTGGAAACAGCGACAGGCAACACTGATTGGCTGATAAACAATGTGACAGTGCTACCATCACACACCACAAAACAAAACGGGAAAGAAACACAGAGTACACCAATGTGTGCATGATGGAAACAGCATAGAGATCTACTATGTGATAAAAGTCACAGTACATATGATAATCTCACCTCTTTTGCAAACTCCTGCCGTGATTTCAGATTTATATTGCTGCCAAGACCCCTGATGAGACTGACAACAAACTGCCCTCGCTCCCTGACACCACTAAGGTGTGACAGCCCATTCAAGACTGTCCCCACCAGACTGGTATCCACAACAAAGTCGTTCTGCAGATTAAAGATAGAAAGAGGGAATTCTTGTGTCATTAAAGATTACAATTTGAGAGAGCATTAGATAAGAAAAAAAAAGGAACCAATATCATAATGAAAGATTTTTTTAAATTTGTTTGCCTTAAACCGCTTTTACACATCTAGATTAAACAGGAGGAAAAAAGAGAGTGTAATTTTTAAAGATGTCAATTTATGTAAGCATTTTGATGTTAGATTGATGCTGTTGAGTTTTGAAAGAAAAAAAAAAAACATTTAATGGAATTTGGAAGAAATGTAGAACCATATTTACAAAGCCTTTGCTCCAGTTTTAAGTTTCAACAGAAAATGTTAAAAAGCACCAAATTAATAACTCAGGACATTTGAGAGCTTATCTTTCAGAGACCTATTGTGGGTAAATAAACCTCAAAATGTAGACTTACTTAAAAGGTTTTCACATAAATGTTATACTCACTTGTTTCAAAACCCAGTCTAAACTCTTTTGAAAATAGTCTCCAATCCAGTTTTCAAGATTGCTTCTGCATTCATCTGACTGATTTTGCAACCAAGATTTCACCAGAGAATTAACATCTGTATCTTCATCGCTATATAGTTAAAATACAGCAATTTAGGTAATTAAAATGGAACATTTGCATTGAATTGCCAACTATAAATGTAATGCATGACCAAGCACAACATTCTGATGTTGACAAAATGCTGGGTTATATGCAGGATTTAAATGGAAAGGATTGTTAACTTGTATAGCAAGGATCTCCAACTCTGCTCCTGGAGCTAATGGGTCTTCTGGTTTTCGTTTCAACCAAGCCCTCAATTTACTTAATTGCACAAATTACTGGCTTAATTAGTCAAGATTAGCAGGTGATCCAGACCTTTACCCAATGATGATGGAAATACCCCAGGAAAACCTGCAGGACTGAGCCTCTCCAGGACCAGGGTTACAGATCCCTGCTATATAGCATGTACACTCTTTAAAAGAGCCATAACTGAATTATAACAATTAACCAGCATCCCTATTAGCATGCTAAAGTGATTTTACAACAACTTATTGTTTGATATGTTAATTGATACTGTATCAAAAAGGTGAACTGTGCATAATGTGCTGTACACATATTCAGTTGACAAATTAATTAGTACAGAAAAAAGTGGTTAAGATACACATCAAGATTTTATAAAAAAAAAAAAAAAAAGCGTCCTGTTTAACTACAAAATGAAATATTTACTGTATATTACCTCAGAAAGATCATTCCCATTCTAGATATGGTGGCAGGAGAGGCACAGCTAAGGTCATGTGTTTCAAACACAAAGTTAACATTGGGACCAAACTGAATTCTCTCCCCGCTGGGCATAGTGAGCAGCCTGTTGTCATCCAGGACTGAGTTCAGGGACTCAACCCATTCCGGGTCAATATCGCCATCACAGATTATCCAGGAGCTCACCTCTAAAGAAAGAATGAAAAGGAGTCATTCAACTGTAAGCAAAACAGATCTCAACTGGAAGCCTGGAAAAAAATAACATTGCTATTTTACATAGTTGTCATTATAAAGTACAGATTAAAAATAGATTTTAAAAATAAATACAAAAGGAGGTAGCAGCGAAAACCTGTGATTTAAAGTTATTCTTTTTATATTATTTTTCACGTTACTTTAAATAATATGAACATTATGGTATTTATGATTTAAAATTCTGTCAGTGTTAGTCCTAAACTCTTACCCTGTGGCTCCCGCACCACCTGTCTTGCACTGTTAGTCAGGACTCCATCCGACCACTCCCTAGTGTCCATGTCAATGTGGCCCAGAAGTTGCTGCCTGGGCATGGCTTTGGGGTTCATAGTGTATTGTTTCACCACTTTGTCATTCTTGCCTAGCGCTGCCTTCAGCATGCGCCACAGCGTGGACTTCCCGGCACCACTTGGGCCCACAATCACCACTCCCATTCTCTGACGTAACTGCTCATAAAGTTCAAGAGCCTTCTTCATCTTAAATACATATTCAAAAGGACGTTAATGCCTGGATAGGCGATTTCAAAAATCTGAACGAAATGCACATTTAATTATTTTTCGTTTGCACACTACCAGGAAGCACAGGATCAATAAATGTAATATTGGACCTCATCTTCCATATTAAACGGATAAAGCAAAACTGACCCTCAAAACCTTCCCACACAGTGATGGCATATAATTTCATCAACAACTGCTTTTTAAAGAGATGAGAGGGAGGTGCTGATGATGTGGCTAAGCAGAGGTTCAGGAAACATATATACAGTAAGTCTGTGGCAGTACCCTTATCATCACTAATGCCAGAGGCAGAGTATGAAGCAGTATTGGTGTAGGATATGTCACCATGAAAGACATGAATCCAGCTTTGATGACCAGTTATTGATGCAGCTGCATTTGACATCTAAAGCATCAATCCTGTACATTCCCTCTGTCTGTGCTAGACTTGAAAGGCTGGTAACTGCATTTGTTTAAGAAATCTTAGGTTCCAAACTACCCAAGACTGAAAAAAAAATTGATTAACAGATGGCAAATATGTATTCACAAGGGACATTGTGGTCTATTTTAATGATTTAAACAGTGATTGGTCTTAATGCTGTTGCATACAAATTCTGAAACTGGATTTTTCATAGACCTCATTTCATTGTATTTCTGTTGTATGTATGCCAATATATGACTTCTATACATTGTTCTTAAAAACTTACCTGGCTTGGTATTATTTCTAACTTTGCCTCTTCAAACACAGCCTGTAAGGCTGTAGTTAACTCTTTATATTCCACATCGTTAAAGTCAACCCCAGGGAAAACATCTCTAACCAAGGCATCAAATCGAGAGCAGTCTGTAAACGTCAGCTTCGACATGGTGTTTAGACGCAAAGCCTGCACCACAATGTGACTTTCCTTTACTGCAAGGAAGAAGAAATATAAAACGATGAAATAAGAAAATACATGAATACTCATAATGAAGGTACCCTGTGCACAGCACTCACACTGGGAGGAGTTCAGACATTGTGAAACTAACAAAAACTGTTTAAAACTGAGGGTTGAACATGTGAATAAAAACATCAGAACTACCGTTCTGTTGAAAAAGACATTGCGAGAATACGTACAAGACAGCAGTAATATGTTTTGTCATAAACCCTGCAGCCTGTACAATACTTTAGTATCTCAAGTTTAATCTCCAACTGGTCTTGCAGGTTTCATAAGCATAGAACAGAAGTTTGAGACATCAGTGTCAAGAACCACGAGCAGTATTAATAATACATAATCAGATTAAAAAAACCTGTTCATTCTTATTACAATACTAGAATGTTAGAAACTTCAAAGATATTTTTTTCTTGGTTTAAAAAAAAAATGATTTCACAGATGGCTTTAATTATCTTTTGATATTTTTTTAATTGCTTGATTATAAACTACTCCCTTTTTTTCCCCTCTCTGTATCCTCACGTAAAGTCCATGATAATTATTTCAAAACATGACAGAGTAGATCATGTTTGATTAAGAGTAATCACTTAAATGCCAGAACTTCACATTTTCTACAAGAGTAAAATGATTTACAATCATTCTTGAGTATTCATTTTCACACTAAAAGTATAAATAGTTTAAACTTGCTAATTCATCTTTCTTACTTGTCTTTTTGTTCTCGTTTTTTTTCAGCTGCTGCAGAAGGCTTCCACAACCCCGGAGGACAGTTTTCAGGGCTCTCAAACCCCAATCATAATGCTGCTGAGGGGTTAAAAGCTCTCTATGCATTGAGGGGAGAAGAGCAGATGTGCATTAATTATGCATTAGTAAAAAAACAAAACTGATTTTAAAGCAACAACTTTGCCTGTATAGGGTTTGCAAATTGGTTCAATAGCTTAAACTGATATCACAGAACATCTAGGGCCTAGTTTGAAACATCAGATCACACAGGAAAACACAACCTTCTTCTTGGTTCATTTGGCATGAGCCCCAAAGCACTCTATAGAGAGGTTATTTGTAAAATATCCCAGGGGCCTCATTTCCAGATTAATGACTAAACACATATTTTACATTTCAGCCAAGAGCTCTCAAAGCTCCCTGACAACAGATTGGTGTTTACCACCACTCACTGAACTTTGGGAATAAGCTTGCAAATATACAGCTATCGTCCCTTCCTCATAGCTCATGGTTTCAATACTATATAAACTAATTTATATGAAAATACAACACAACTTAGAAAATACTAATACTTCTGTTTTTTCAGAACTGAATGGAAAACACATCTAATCAAGCACATATTAATTCAATGCATAAATTATGTATGCTGTAGGACAGACAAGATATTTACAGTACCAGTACGAGGTTAGATGCAAAAAACACTACCAGTAAGTTTTTTTAAAATATAGCCCTGCAATGCAGACAACGCAGGACACAGCAGGTAATGTAATAGGGTTCTTGTAAGCATTACAGGGTGTTCTGCAACAGCTAAAATAGCAGCTTTCTTCGAGGCCTTAAAACAACAACCGATCGAAAACTTAAGATTCAAAGACTTCTTAGGACTTCTATCCTTTTCTCTACTCATTTATATTGTGTCACCTTTGAAAAATTACAAAACATACCGAGAAAGATTAAAGATGGCGACTAATTTTCTGCCTAAAATCTTGCCGTCTTTGAAGCCCTCGGAGTACAGAATGACTTCTGCGATGAGTTCGTTGTCAGGGCGAGACATCGCCACAGGTCTGAAAAGCTGTTTCAGATTATCAGGTAGTTTCTGTCTTCCACCATAGCCCTTCCCTGCAGGGTTCAGGGTTATGAAAATACCAGAGTTGGGATCCAGCTCCACCTGTAAAAGACAACATTTTTGTTTGGTTCTGGGGGGCGATAAACATACCTCTGTTACCTGTGCAATTGCAAGCAAGTTTGTTAAATTGCACTAAGATACAATATAGTTGATAATACAGTAGTCTCCGTGTATAGGAACTCCTCCTAGGAGAACACTTCATCTAAGGGAACACCCTTGTGGTGAAACTGATTTTTCCCATTGTAAATGTTCCGGCTAAAGGAACAGCAACTTCACTTAAAAGAACACCACCTTGGCACTGACAGCGATTCGGTCACAATGGATACAGTACTGTATTGTTAAAAAGTGACTTGCCATTGGGAGAGTCTGAGGGAGACTGTGGTTTATTAAATCTTTCCAGAACCGCTGTCATATCATTGAATTGTTCTGTATTCTGATTTCCACGAGTGCACCTCATCGCTACAAAATGGCATGTAAACAAACAGCTCTTGCTACAAAAAGTTGGAAATTGTTCGAGTTCTTGAAATAAACCTGAAACAGACACAAGTCCCCATGCAATTTTCCCGTTCTGGTGAGTTGCTTCACCATTTTGTTAAATAATGTGCATGTCTTGAATATTGCTGCTGCATTTTGTAACGTGTGTAGGGGTGCTGTGTTAATTTAGTTTGACAGTTAGTTTATTAACGTTAAGTTAACCAGAACTAACAGACATTATTTTTGCCTCTACCATGATGATAGCAGGATTTGCAAAATACCGCCAGCTAATTTCATAGCACATAGCGATTTAAGCTTTATGAATGTGTTGTTTTGCTTTAGTTTTAATAACGTTAGTTTATCTGTTACTTTATTATTATAGTTTACTTGCCTATTGTTTTACTTATTCAGTTCATTTCATATGTTGATGCATCATGACAAGTAATACATATATATGTATTTATTTATTTATTATTGATTTATATTGTGTCCAGTGGCTAACTCCTGTACACGACTATAAGAACACTTGACTTGCTTCCTGAGGTGTGTTAACTTAGCCGGAGACTAATGTATTTGAAGATGACATTTCAATTTTTTTTTTTTTTTTTTTTTTAAATAGTATTCATGTATAAATGCCTTAAATAAAAAAAACAACTTACATATGCTCCAAAAGTAGTTTAATATAAGCATGCACAGAATAAAAGAAGTCAGAATACCGTATTCTTATCTAAAATACATGTGCCTACCTCTTTCCCAAGAAGTTCACAAGTATTTCTTTGATTGCAAACTGGTTCAATAGCTTAAACCGATACCACCTAACATCCAGAGCACCAGTTTGAAACATCAGATCACACAAGAATACACAACCTTCTTTTTGGTTCTTTTGGCATGAGCCCCACAGCACTCTGGAGAGAGGTTATTTGTAAAATATCCCAGGGGCCTCATTTCCAGATTCATGACTAAACACACATTTTACATTTGAGCCACGAGCTCTCAAATCTCACTGATACAACAGATTAGTGTTTACCACTACTTTGGTGTCATTCACCTCACTGAACTTTGGGAACAAGCTTGCAAATATACAGCTATTGTCCCTTCCTCATGCTTACAATACTATATGAATGTAGAATAAGTCAAATTACCTTATTCTTGTCTGAAATACATGTACCTACCTCTTTCCCAAGAAGTTCACAAGCATTTCTTTGATTTTTCAGGGAGTTCTGAATAGCCTGGATTTGCATGGAAACAGCTGACAGCACAGCCTCCTCCAGCCGATTGAATTCGTCAAAGCAACCCCAGGCACCACACTTCACCAAACCAACAAATATGCGTCCCATAGACTTAACATCAATACCCTTTAAAACAAGAGGAACAATGATAAATGCTTTTACTATTTTCACATAAAAAGGGCAATGAAATAAAAAATAATTTCCTGCAAGGGATAACTGTTCGTAGATACAGCATTTACAAAACAAAAACATAACTTTGTATAAATTAAAAAGAACAGCTGCGATTTATTTATTTGTAAAAATAAAAATAAATAAATAAACAAACACCCTCTCCCTGTTGGAAAAACGGCATATCTGATCTAATGGTTTGTAAACATGAGCAAAATGACATAAATATAGTAGCCATATTGGACTGGATGTCAATGTCAAGGTATTTATCCCTGAAAACAGTATTACCTCAAATAATCTCTGAAAGTGCTGAACAGCAATTCTGTAAAAAGTAATGCTACAAAAGGGGTATATTTTCTTTCACAATTAACCACATTACCAAGCGAATTACAGAATACACATGTGTACCAAATGGGAAGCCAATATCCCAGAGCATTCGGTTTTTAAACCAAAATGTTACATGACCTCAACATGGCAACCATATTAGGTCACAGGTCAAAGTGAAAGCTGGTGTACCGCAACACTTTGCTAGAAGAGCAACCACAACATAGAAAATACGAAGCTGGCACCTTTAACACTTTATGATATCAGCTCAAGGGAATATTTCATTACTCTTTATGGCTACTTTAAACTCACATTAACATTCAAAGGCAATGCTACAATCAACATTACAAATTAATATGTCATCTCTTCGGTCTCTGTGTGGTCATTTAACAGCATCTGACTGTCCTAAATCTCAGATGATCACATTTCTTGTTAATCTTACCAATAACTCCACACAGATACCGAATGTACAAATGCAGTTACAATATTATTTTAAATACTAGTTTGAGCTAGCAATTCAATATGAATTTTTATCTACTATAAAATAATAAACAGATGGTCAAGGCTTTTTTTGTAACATGCTATTATAGACAGTTTTAGAATGCTGGTCTGTCAGTCTTATCCTATTAGTTATAGAGACAGTCAAAAAATAATAAAAACAGATGAAACTCATTGTTAATTGTTTTTCTATTGATGAATAATACAATTAAGATAATTCTTTCGTCAACAATAACGCCCCTCATACAAGGACAATTAATGGCCTATAACACACATAATACATGAATTTGACATGTGATCAAGATATGTTACCTCTGGTATGCACATTCACTTATTTACCTCATCACAATTAAAAACAAGAACCTGTCTTCCAAACAGTCCACCAAGAGCCTTTACAGACTCAGTCTTGCCAGTCCCCGCTGGCCCGTAGGGATTTCCTCCTAACCCCATCTTCATGGCTTGTGTCAGAGTGAGATAACACTTATCAGTCAAGGGAGTGTGAACCAGCTTGCCCGCATTACCCTACAGGAGAGGACCACAATAACAAAGCAAGGCAACATTTATGAACCCAGAATTTTTTAATTAACATGCTGCCGTAAACAAAGCTCATTTATAGCAGCTAGTAATTTTGTAAAACAACTTCAAAACAGGAAGCATGTTCAAAAACATAAGCCAAATAAAAGCTATACACTGCCAGAATTGATTGATCAATGCTTTCTTCAGATGCACAGTGCCATCTTGTGGAGGACAGGCAGTTTGTTTTTTTGTTTGCTTTTTAATGATTAACAAACTGGCAATTATTTCTAAAAGCAGTCATTAGCTAAGGCCATAATGTACCTGGTATTCATATGTATAATGGAATTCCGCATCAACCATCTGAATATAGCATTTCTTGTCTTGCTTCATATAGAATCGCAGCTGCTTCTTCCAAGCCCAGTCCTCCTTACTGCTTATCTCTGCTTTTTGAAGCTGCTTCACAATATCAATATTATGGATGATGTCAAGGATAAGGGCTTTTAATTTTAGCTGCAAAACACTAACATCTGCAAAAACAAGCCAGTAATTCATAATTATTAAAACAGCCGTCACATTTATTATTACAGTAATGACACAAATTAATGAATTACTAAAAACATACCAGTTTGCCCTGAATCCTCATTTCTGGTATCCACGCCAGTATAATGGTCTAGTTTAGCCATCAAGTCCACCTCCAGTTGCTGAAGCTTATGAACTTGAATAGCATTTTCAACATCTTCTGTAAACTGAATCTGTTCAGCTAAACACAGAATCTAAAGACGAATCAAAAGTACATTTTTTGAGTATTCATGGTTGTGAAACCTGTTGCAGGAATCGATTACACAGTTAAACATTGGATCGTAACTAACATCTACAAAGGCTTACCCAGTGTCCTAGCTAACTCCCTACACAAAAAGAGCCATAAGAAAAAACGAAAAGAAAACGTCATGGGCTCAGTGATCGCGAATCTCTTTGAGAAACTGCTACATGTGAAAGGCACTGCTATATCTGAAATTCCCTTCCTTCAGACATTTATCTGTGCTTATTTTATGACATGATATGACAAAAAAACAAGCGGTTTGCTCAGGTGGTAGAATGGCAGTATCACTACTGTGTTGTATAAATGTATCTGTCAAAGGAAAAAATCTGATGGAACACTGAGCATCAACCTTCTGGAAGTGATTTAGAACAAGGCGTAAAAATGATGCTTTCACATCCTGGCACTGTATCACAGAAAAAACTGGAAGAGAAAATAGCCTTTGAGCGTAATAGGCAGGGCGGTTGTGGTTTTTTTTTTTATGTATACCTGATATGGATGTTGTTAAACACTGCTACCGGGAAAGACCAAAGCTCATGTTCCACATGTCAATAGAATTCCTCGGCTGGATTAGCTTGTTTTTTCTTTGCTAAACTAACTTTTCAAAAAACAGTATTTTCATTTATGTTCAGAATGACTGTAAGGAGTTATTTAGGAACAAACAAACACAATTATAAGCAAACACATTTTAGGAAAGCCTGGTACCTGAGATGGAAAGAGCGAAGGATCAATGCCTGATCTTCTCCCAGCAGTAACACAATCGAACAGCAGTTGTTTCAGCGTTTCTTTCATTTCAGAAGCTAAATCGCTCAGCCAGACCTAACAGACACAATGTGAATTTCACAGCAATCATTCAAAATAAATAAGATACATTTGAAATGTATCTGAACACAGTTCTCTCACCTCAACATCATTTGAAATGCGAATCTTATTTTTCAAAGACACAACTTCACCCTCTAGAGATTTCATAGCAGTAATATGCTGAAATTCTTCATCGAAATCCACAGTGTTGATACCTGTCCATAAGCGAAAGCCAGAAATCTCATTATACTTTATTCAATTAAACTAAAATTTGAATATAGTGCAGTTCATCCTCACCCAATGCATTTACTACGTATGAACAGTACATATTTGACATGCACATTTATGACAACTAATAAGCAAAATTCTGAAACACTAACAGTTGGCTCAGGTTTAAACTCTAAACTAAGAATCCACATACTTTATATACATTTTTTGTAATTCTTTGGGAATTTCATATTTTGAAAAAATATTAAAGCATGTGACTAAAAAATATTGAAAAATCTCTTGGAAATCTAAAATCAACAATCAAATAAAATATATTGGTATAAAGCCTATGAAACATGAGACAACTTTATCTGGAAAGGTTCAAGCAACTACAGCAATTGTTGAGCACACTTTTCATCAATTTTGTACATGTCAAGAGAAAAACCATCAGTTTTTAATGCAATGTAAAAATTGCTTGAAATTTTAGCTTTTAACAAGCTGAACGTTGCTCGTGTCTCATGGCCCTAAGAACCTGAAATTGAGCTTTGAAACCTTAAATAAGGTGAATTAAAACTCTAAAATTACAAGACATATCATGGGAGTTTTTTTCTCTGAGATTATAAAGATAATAAATCATACCTGCAAAAAGTTTCTTTAGGTGAGATTGAATGACAGTTGGGTTGGTGGCTTGTCCAAGGATCTCCAACAAGTCATCATCTCCAATGAAATAAAACCGTGGGAAAGCAGAACGTTTCTCCTATTAAAGATGAAAGACTAAATCTGAAAAACTTATGGTACCAAGTTATTAAAATGTAGCCAAATGCAGTACTTGCTGCTACACTTTTTTTATTGCTAAAACTTTTTTTTTTTTTTTTTTTTTTTTTTTTTTTAAAATACCTCCAAAAATTCATTCAAAGATTTCTGGCACCGTTGAAGTTGATCCAGTATAGTGATAAGAGAATGTCTGATTCCTGCTCTTGCATTAAGTGATGTAACTCTGCTGTCCCTGTGAACATCTGCCATTATTGCTCTACATTAGAAATGGAAAAAAGAATATGTTATTCCATTATTTCTAAAAAAGATCATAAAAAAGATCAATAATATCAAGAGAATTATACTCGATTATAATATGTTATATATAGATATATATATCTTTATATAGATTGATACGAATATAGAATACGTATAATATATATAAATATATATATATATATATATATATATATATATATATATATATATATATATATATATATATATATATATATATATATATATATATATATATATATATACACACACACACAGCGAGAGAGAAAAAGAAAGAGCAAGAGCGAAACTAGTATGTAGATATTTTAAGATTCATGCTGAAATGGCATCATTAGGCTTGGTAGTCGCGGTGGCTGGTGAGTGATTTAGATGTATAAACAAACAACACCTTTATGGGAAGTGATTTCAGCCACCTGTCATTTTATTGTGAATCCCAGAGCAGTATTAATAATAATGATTGCTTTTTTATTATTGCATTCATATGAACCTTTCAGGATTTTTACATTCCTTCATTTGAAGACATTATTATTTTGTAATGCTTAACGTTACAACTTTTGGTTTTCATCATGAATCAGCGGGGTTATCTTGGTACGGTTTGGCATTTATATTAAGAAAACCTTAACTGGTAGAAAAAAAAATACCTGAAATCCTCATCCACTCTCTTGAAGCGTGCCTGCTCCCTAGGCAGTGCTCCACGACCAAAAATGGGTTCCAGATACACCCACTTCCTCTGTATCTGGTTCAAATTGTGCAGGTATTCATCCAGTTCAGCCAGCTTTGTCTCCCATATATATACCTTGTCCTCAAAGCCTTTGTAATACGGCGAGTCTTTCAATGACTGAAGAAGACAGCGATTATCCCCAACTTGGTTTACAATATCCTTCCAGTCCTTGATCAATTTTATAGTTTTGTTCTGGCTGTCCTCATAGTCAGTTAGGGTGAACACAGCACCAACTCCCCACAGGTCGAGTTCACGCAGGGCCTCTCGAATGGTGACTTCAGCCTGCGCTCGGCTATTCAGGTCCTGCAATAATTCATAAAGGTGTGCATTAAATCAAAACCTAAATTATTAAACACTGATAATCACGTTCATGTTGAAAAATGTATTTTCTCAATTTATATGTAGTAGCCTTTTATAAATAACTCAGGTCAGTGGTTTTCAACCTTTTTGTTTTAAAACTGCACCCCTTCTGTCTGGAGGTTTCAGATCAAGTACTCCATTACAATTTTCGCTGTACAGAATGATACTACAGTTGCAATAAAAGTTCGAATAATCTGATTAACGTATGGTTTTATGCTTTTAAAAAAATGCAGTTTCACCAATTAGTATTTAATTATAGGACAAGTTGAAAACTGCAAAGTTCATGAGCAGCACAGAGCACTCTAAGCAGAGCTCTCCATAGGCAGAATCACCAGATGCCTAAATCACCCACCCTAATATCAGAGTGGAGATCCGCTCAATTGAAATCTTGCATTCGTACAGGTGGGTGATAATTTTGAAACTATACTAACCTTTCAGCTGCTAAACAAAAATTCTATATTTATGCACAGTGGTTTATAGGTCAATACAGTTCTGACAATAATTCTTTACTTGCCAGAAAACTGTGCTAATTAGATATTATAATAGCATAACAAATGGCATACTTTGAGTTCTGTAGCCTTTGCAACAATTGTATCTGCCACTCGGAGCAGGTCCCCAAACACAAGCTTCTCCAGAGTGGTGCCTCTGGGGAGACCCAGGATACGGAAGAGGTCCAGCCAGTGGTCCTGAGAAAGCTGCTCTCCCCGGACATACTTCAACACAGGAACCACCGTCTGCAATAAGACGTACAGGAAATGTTTTAGCAAATGTAATGGCCATAAACTTGCAGATTAGATACAATGTATCAGCTTAATTACTTTTTTTAGCGTTTCCTCTGAAAATGTACAATTGTCTTTAAAAATTACAAATAAGCAATAGTAGATACAAAATTGATTCCAAAATATTTCACCTTTGTATTACATATAGTCTTCAAAGGGTAACATACTGGTGTGCACAATAACCCCTTATGTACCTATCCCAATATTGTTTATTTTATTATCTGATGTTTACTCTTCATAAGTTCCACACAAAAACCTTACAAATCCTTGACTGATCCTTACTTTGTATTTGTCAATCTCATCCTGAAGTTTTACAGTCATCGTTGTGTGTTCCTCTTGTTTTCTTAGTCTCTCATGCCACATGAAAAGGAACTCTTCAAAGAGATAGGTCTTGCTCCTGCAGAAGGAACGGTTATATACAAGGTTTTAGTAGACCGTATCTTGTTATAAAGCACATGTTGTAAAGTTCATAATTACACAAACTTCTCCAGAGAGCCAGTGATCCTGAGAAAGATGTTGTCCCTGAACAACCACCGCCTGTGCCTCATCTATATCACTAATGCGGGGAAATACAAAAGTGGCTTTACAAATGGACTGTATATTGAACAGACCTGAAAGTGATCCAGTCTTCCTTTGTCATCCCCAGAAATCCTTCCTGGAATTCTTCATACAGTGACCAGGTCACTGAAAAGTCCTCAATGTCTCTGAGAATGCTGTCAGCTAGGGCAAAGTCAGGCTGTTCCAATTCAAAATGATGACAGTCTTCACTAAAAGTACACAAAAATAAGGTGTTTAAAGTTTTAACAAATGTGAATGAGGTGTGTCTAAATAAAAATCTAAAATGAACAATAGTTGTATCTGTTCAAATACACACATTAGCTTTTTCTTTGTGTTTTCAAGTTCCCCAAACTCAGCCTTTTTCTCCTTTATGGTCTGGACACACTTCTGAAGGGCTTCCAAGTTACCAGTTTCAATGATGTCATCATTAGGCTTTAATTGATCCCAACGGGCTTTAAACTTTTCCAACTCTTGTTCGTACATCTTTATACGAGATTCAACATTTGACTTCATCACCTCAACCTGTGAGCATGAGGGGAAATACATAAAAAAAAAAAAAAAAAAAAAAAAAATTTAAAACAAAATCTAGGTTAATCCAATGTATCCACAACTACAAATTGCCTTCCTGTGCCACAGATATTTCGACCCCACATTAGGATTTCAGGAGATCAGGCACAGGCGAGATCCTTATACCTGCTACACAGGAATGGAATCTATAGAGTGGTAGCAGGAAATTTGGATTTACACAAATCAAAGTGAAAACAATTCTGAAAATGACTGCAAAAACTTTTAAGAATTTGTTATGCTAATGACATAAGAAAATGGCTTGAAAATTAGGTTGAATGGCCCTGTCTGAAAAAATTGTGGTGTGTCAGAGTTTTCATTTTGTGAAAGATTCCATTTTAAATTATTTTGGCATGCAATCAATTTTGTTTTTCACAACAAATGACAACTGAATACAAATGTATATGGATTTTTTAAAAAGCTGACTCATTTTAAAAATCTTACGTGAATGGTACTTTGATAATTACATTGTCTGATAATGCATTTCTCATACCTGCTCTTTGATCATAAGCTGATGACTCTCCATCATTAATTCAAATTTATCCCATCTGGCTCTGAGAGCACTGATAGCTTCAAGACCTCCACCTGCCACTGACCGCAGGAGACGGTTTTTATTTTCAGCCTCTTGAAACAATGGTACAATCTAGAAACAAATGCATAGTTTAAATAATAAAAAAGTTCCAAATTCAACCAACAAAATAGGTAGGATATATATGGCTGTCTTTTAAAACACATATTTCACTAAATAATACTTTACAAATAAAAACTGTACTGCCCAAAAGAAAGGCTAGGGCATAGTCACTATTTAAAGGTGGGGTCTTCATTCTTAAATCATCTGATGGCATTACTTTAATAACATTAAAAAATAATTTGACTGGAGTTATTAGATCTTTTGCAAGAAGGCATCCAGCCTGTTAGCAATCACATAATGTCTTCCAAGCCAACACCTCCCTGGGCCATTTTGGATCAAGCAAAATTAATGAGAAAAAAAGAGGAAATCAGATTTTCACTGCTGTAATTTGAAAGCATATGTAGATCATGCAATTTATGAAAAGACCAAAGACTTGAGAAATTGGAACAAGGCATTTTATAGGGTTACAAGCTACGCTCTATTGATGACCAAAACCAAGTTAACTCTTCTCAAATCCCTTTAGTCTACCATAGGTCTTGGCACAGTACTACGTCATTTCTTACTTCAGGCTTCTTAGTTTGCAGCTCTCCGTGCTTGGCATTGGCCTCTCCAATTTCATCTACTGTTTGAGGTCTGGTTGACAAGGTTTCCATTGCTTCTGTGACAAAGGTGTCAATGTCTTGTATATTGGCTAAAGTAAAACAAAATAATGAATTCATTAATATGGTAGGTATGTTTCAGAATACTCTACAGCCTTCCTTCTTCTAGAGACAAATGATTCAATATAACTATATTCTTCACGGATTATACATATTCAGTTACTGTTTCAATGTATTTTACCTTGAATAGATTTCCTCAAAGACAGGAGAAGAGCATCAAACAGCCTCTGAATTAAGTCATCAATCACAGCTTTCACAGGATTGCAGTTAATTGATATACAATCCACCTTCGCTGTGCTGAAAATTGTAAAACAAGCAGATACAATAAGTTTAACAGACAGACAACATAGCTAAATTAGGTTAATCCCCTATGGGAACTTAAAACCAAATCACAATTACTTTGAAAATAAATGTTGGTATAAACTTATGTAACACTTTAAAGTAGGATAAATCTCTACAGATGCACTTGCATTCCAATGATTTTCAATAATTGCATCAGCTGTTTTCACCCACCACAACATACATTACATTAAAAAGTCTTTCAGACAAGGCGAGTGGGTAAGATAATTCAATTTTTCATTAGTTCAGCAAAGTAATTCTATTATTTTAAGCAAATATTTTTTCCCAAAATGCTGTATGTGTGCAGAAAATGTGTATTTGTATTTCTCATAAGACGCTAGTACTAGCAAGTGCAACTTGGCTAGATTCTCAAAGCTATTTGCTCCAAAAGGCCATTAGCACAATTTGCTCAGAGAATAAAAATGCACCCAATAAAATCAGAAATAAACAGTCATTCAATGTAATGGCTAGTGAATAGTATGAAGCTATTTTATATTCATTTCTTAATCGTATATGGTATTTTATTCTTTGAGACAAAAATAACTAATAATAATTCTAAGTAAACAGCTTTGAGAATCTAGCCCACGTGTACAAAGTACAAA
The DNA here is from genome assembly GCF_017654505.1 of Polyodon spathula. Lineage (NCBI taxonomy): Eukaryota > Metazoa > Chordata > Actinopteri > Acipenseriformes > Polyodontidae > Polyodon > Polyodon spathula. Next base: position 3,803,859 of record NC_054542.1, read on the forward strand.
TCCCATTTCAAATGAATAATCTATTTATTATTATTATTATTATTTATACAAGTGTTTTCTATTTCACATCCCTGCTTAGAGAGTATCTTACCTCGGCAATCTTTCTGACTCTTTCCCTCTGGTTTTCAAAGCCTTAAAATTCCTTTCCCAGTCCTGGACAGTGTGAAGATGTTTCTCCACTAATGCATCAATATCCACTTGTCCAAAGACAACCCATTCCTAGTGACAAGACGGTAAAGATGATATTGAGTTACCAGTCTCAAACTTGTAGGTGGTTACTTATACTTTGCAATCTAGTAGTGGGTTACTATTTTGAACTTTATTTTGAAGGAAATTTTACATGAGGTTAATGACTAAAGATTGCATACCTTAAATGTATCCATAACTGCTGCCAGTCTCTTGAAAAGATCTTCTGCTTTACTGAAAATAGTGACAAATCCATTTGCATTTCTGTCAATCATGACAGTAAAAATCAGCGGTTCTCCCGGTTCACTCACTCCCTTGAACAGATTGGGAATGGAGATAAACCTCTTCATTTCTCTGAAGTATTTCGCACGGACTTCTTCAAACGGAGGCTTAAATTGCAGCCTTCCCTGTCTGTAACATTTCATAAAAAGTAAAAAAGTGAAGCTATAAGGTTGTACCGAAGGCTTAAACTATACAAAATATACAGATAATGTACAATATATAAAAATAAATTATATATTTAAAAAAACACTTACTTAAAGGTTAAGTCAATGTTTATTTCTGGCAGATTCTCATTTAGTGCCTCTAAGCCCACTTGATATTGATGCTCTAATGCTTTGTATAGCTGATGGTTCCAATGCTGCCTCCATGCTTTCATGTCACTTGAGCGAAAACCCTAATCACAAATATTTATAAAACTTAAATAAAACAGAAGTTGATGCAAGTGCAAAGGCTGTGAGGAATAATAAAAAATAAAGCAGCATGAAAATAGCAAAAAATTTAGTGGCAAAAAGGAGTATTTTTTATTACAGCAATTAGTGTTCTCTAAGTAGTTTTGTATTGCAAGTAATATTTTCTCCTATTAAAACACACTGCTTTGTGTTTTGTATAAGAAGTACAGTGTATGGAAAATAAATTAAGTTTAAACCTAAATTAAACAGCTGAATTCGAAGAATAAGCTGGAACAGTGCAATTCGGTCAGTTATTCTGCTGTTAAATTGACAATGTGCTTTGCATTTAGACGGCTACAGACACACAGGTATTTTCTTCTATACCTGGAGTCTGCAACTCTCAATTACTTGTGCTAATGAATGCCCTAATCAAATTTCATTAAAACTGGAAAAGCAATTCTAGATAAATGTAAAATGCGACAAATCAAAATAAAATATAAAAACTTAAAAAAAAAAAAAAGGAAAAGGTAAATCCACTTAATGTTATGGCTGCCTCTTGCAACGACAGTCACTTTCTTTTAAAATAAATGGTCCAATATCAAACCCTACCTGCGACTCTAGACTTGCAAAACCAGTCCTCAGCTCTTGAAGACCATCTTTCCACCGTTGCTGTTGTCGAAGTAAATCAACACTCATCATTGTTATTACCTGTAAAATAATTCACATGATTCACTTAAAATAAAATGACTGACTATAGTGTAGACATTTTATGATAATGACATAAACAGGAACAAGGGTGTACACTGTATTAACTAAATAAGTTTATTTTCACAAATACCTTTTCACTGAAGTCTGTATGCCACTTCCTCAGTTTCCTGTTCTCAGTAGAAAGACGTTCAGCTGCAGTTTGTAGTGTTTTAATATAACCCTCCAGTTCTTTGGGATTATCCCAGGTTATTTGCACCTTTCCTCCAGATTCCTTGGAGACAGCTTTTGGATTCTGCACACAGTGAGACCATAGCATTAAACCTTAAATACAGCCCGTCTTGGGGCAAGGGTTTAATGGGTATGTATTGCTGCATTCTAATAACAGAATTAACATGGACAACATGTACAATTTTTATGGAAATCATTTGACTACAGTAAAAGATTTGTCTTTTAGTAATACTACACATAGTACCATTGAATGGTAAACATTTTACTGTACAGGGAATAACCGCCGTGGGATAACCTCAGACACAAGAGGCGTTAGATGCAATCCACAAGGATTTCCCAGCATCATAATATGCAGATGTTGCTTATCCCAGCAGGGTATAGATTGATCACATCACCACAAAGCCTGACTGCTCTTCCTCGCAGGAGTAATGCTAAAAACACGCAAATGTCCCTTTAAATACATACTGCTAATAGTGTTGCTTGTGAAAGAAAAGGCCTTACTGTAGTTGTAGTTTAAATTTCAGTTACTTTAATTGTACAAATAGAATAGAACAGACAATTGAGCCGAGTTCATCAAAACCTCTGAAAATATTGTACTGCGAAATTAGATTTCTGTGTGTCTAGCACTGGGCACAATTATCAGTACCTAAAGATATAGAACTTGAATCCTTTGTTTATCGAACAAAAATTATAGGTTTTTGTTTTACTTTCTTACCTTAATGATTTTTTCAAAAGCCAAGGCATAATTCAACATCATTGGTCTCTGACTTGGAATCATCTGCTGATCAATTGTATTGTAAAAATGGGCAACCTACAAACAGATAAGACGTATTTCAAAATAGAGAGTTGATTATGTTTTGAATATCATCCGTGATAACTAGCTTAAATGTAGTATACATTGGTTTATCAAGTTATACTTCACTCCTACTTGCCTGTTTAAGAATAATTGCTTGTCTGTAAAATTTATCTGCTGAATTGGATGCCTGTTGGATTTTAGCAGGAATAGCAAATCCCAGTGCAGAGAGTTGCCTCACTTCTCTCAGAAGCATCACCAAGCGGTCTGAATATTGGATTTTTAACTTCCCATCTGTGTGATCCAACTCCATTACACGACTGCTGGCTTGAAGACTATTGGAATGAACAAAATAATACAATGTTTCAGATTACATTGATCACATTGTTGATCAGTGGCAAATAATCTTACCAAAATAAAGCACAACTGTTATAGTTATTGTATAATATGCATTTGATATAACAAAATATTTAGATTGAAATCATTAAAATATAATGCATATGATGCATTAACGGTAAATCAAATACCCTTTTACAAACACACTCGTTAAGCTTTTTTTTTTTTAAAACTAAAAATTTAAAAGTATTACAAGATTTTCGCAATAAGCATCCATTTAAATTAGCTAAAATAATTTGTATAGAAAAACTGGGCCACTTCTTGGCAATGTTTTAACATGTGGGCTTGGACATTCTCAGGGTTTGCACCACAAAACAGAGTAAAATAACTGTAAATGTGTCCTCTGTATCAATGCTATAGTAAATACAAGCATATTTTAGCTTTTAGTTATTGTGATCAAAAGTCAGTGGGGACATGGTCACCTGATGCCAGATTTGGGATCTGACAGTCCTGATTGGATGTCTCTTGACCAGTCATCAAACTGATCCTGTTCGTAAGCCTGGAGCTGCTCCTGCAGGTCATCTGAAACCTTTACAAATGAGCGGAATAACGACAGATCTGCAAGCAGGTCTCCAGCTATTTTAACTGAATCATCAACCTAAGTAAATAAAAATGAGAAAAAGAAGAAGAGAACAGAGTGTTAGAAACTTGGTATGTATGAAAAATCCCAGTGTATTCGTCGTCTTGTTTACATCCTGGTGACTTTTTTTAAAAGCATCCTACTGGCCTCAACAGAGCTCTCCAACACTTCTCTCGAAGTTCAGCCAGTATACCACTGTTAGTGTATCTGGATTCTCTTAAAAATTATAAAGTGCACATACAACACTTGGCCACTGGGTGTCACTAACAAACATTTTTTAAAAACTTCCATAAAACCAAAGCAATAATTAACTGTTACATGTGAAGAGATGCAAATGTTTTTTGTATTATTTTAGAAAACTCTACAAAGCACTACACAACTCATTATTTATCATTTTAAATTGCATTACCTTTAGTACCAGTTGTCGTACCCAAACAATATTATTGACAACTTCAGGGAGATTTCTGCCTGCTAGTGGTCCAGATTTTTCTCCAGGGACACCATGACATCGATTTTCAAAGTCTGTACGAATACCTGGTTTTCAAAAGAAGGATTTATTCATTAATGAAAATACAAAAGGTTCTGGGAAAGATGAATAAAACCTGATCTCACCCACAACTTAACTCTTACCTTTGGCATAGTCTAGAAGTCTCGCCAGTAACAATTCCCTTTCAGAAAGCAGATCCTTACTAATGCTTGGTCGTTTGATAAGTTCCTTATACTTTTGAAAGGCTTGAAGTAGCTAAAACAATAACAGACAAAAAAGCTATTTATTGAAGGAACATAAACAATACATAAACATAATACATACATCAAAATGTCCATGTAAAAACCCTGTAACTCTTTTTCAGGTAAAATTTAACTTTTACACATTTAAGTTTTAAAACCAACACATATTGAATACTCCACAAATCCCTTTAGGTATTTAATATGCACTGCAGCTTAGACACTTGGTGAATTGTACTGTAGATACAATATCATAGATGGAGTTGTATTCACAACTTAAAATATTGATCTATTTGATATTGACCTGATGGGGGTTGTCCTGGACTTCAAGAATGCAGGCTTTCAACTTGCTTGCAATTTTCATCTCAGCAGGTGCAATGGCCCGTTCATACTGTGATACTGCAGCTTTCCACAAGGGCTGTAAGTTTGAAATAGTAAAGTTCGTTTTCATAATATTTTAATGATACAAAACAAATTATAATATATGAGTCGATTTCAAGCCTTGCTCACCTCTGTGTAGGGGTTATAGTGCAGCGGATTAAGACCTGCAAATGGTTCAAACACATGTGCCACTGAAAGTGCTTGTTGGTTACCTTGAGGCAAAAGACGAGTAAGCTTTTCATGCACTGTGCGAACTGTCAGAACCTGCAATTATTAAAAAAAAAAAAAAAAAAAAAAAAAAAAAAAGAAGTATACATAATTATTTTTTTTAAAGTACATGTGTGCCTTCTTGAAATAAGGAATACAAAAATTACCAAAACAAGATTAGGCAAGTTACAGATAACTGAGGATAAGTAAGAGGTTATATATTTAACAGTCTGTATTTCAATGACAATCTAAATGTATCTTTTACAGAACCTCTTCCAGGCGTTTAATCAAGTTCTCCAGATGTTCTGGGGAATATTTGTTGTTCTGCCACTGGTGGGGTGTATAGCGTCGCCACAGTTGTCCAGTCAGATAGTCACAGGCTCCCACCCATTGCTCACAAACAGAAATGCCAGCCCGGAGTTTCTCTTTTACAGTGTGAAATGGGTCTTCCCAGAGTTTCACTGGACCCAGCTTCTTCTGGACATATCTACCCAGGGCAGCACCTTAAAAAAACACATTGAACGCATATATTAACATATATAACACCACAGCATTTGATACACATTAAACTTGTGTAATAAACCAGTGCTTTATGAATATGGTTCCAGATTCATTTCAAGTACAATGATGTTATAACAAGCGGATACCTTGAGTATACGGTGTCTATTACTGTGCAAGTGATGTCATATAATGCAGTTTGTTATTAACATAATTACTGTCTCCATTTTATTTTGCTATAAATATTCACTGGTGTTTACATGTTAATTATGTATACACAGATATATAAATACAACACTATAAATCAACTGCTGCATCTTGTTACCTCTGCTCTAAGTTACGTGGTATGATTGCAGCTACAACATTGTAGAGTGTTTGAACTACAACACAGGAAGTGATTACTTAACAGGAAGTAGCAGCACTTGCATGTTTAATACCTGAATATGCAAGGAAAGAACCAAAAGATTTTCAACCAAAGACACAAAGGGGGCAGTTATAAATGTTAACAGTGAAAAGTTAAGAGATGAAACTTTGGCCAGCACTCCTCTAATTAAGTGACTCTTCCTGACTACTCCAGTCAAGGTCCTTAAAATAAGTGATGCTAAGACAAATAAATAATGACGGTAATGCTTGGAACAGGTTTTTAGGCCAGAATGGTCAGGGGGGGGAACCACATGTTGGAGACCAATCCTTTCAACATTACTTGCAATGCCGTACCTATCACATCCATTAAATGCTGCATGCGTGTCTCTGGGTAAGGATCATGCTCAGTTTGTCTCCACACATCATCTAATGCGTCTCGTGTGGTGTCAACCAACTCCACAGCATCAGCCAAGGATAGGCTCTCCAGACCTCGATAATCCTAGTAACGACAAGATAAAGAAATTATTAAACTATTCCATCAAACACTTTCCAGTGTTCAGCTGATCAACTTATTTAAAATGATATTAAATAGTACTGTGCCTAACCATATTTAAAAGCAAATAGTACATAACAGGTAGAAGAAAAGTCATCGCCACTGACAATTATTTAGAAGTCAAACCTTAAGTATGCAGTTTATCCTAAAGACATACCAAACAATATATGCCCTACCAAATACCTACCTTTACTATGGGTTCAAACAGATCGTTAAAATGGGCAGCTCTCTCCTTGTTGCTGGACTTGCCTGCAACTTGTGCAAGCTCTGCCCAAAACTGAAATTCATCACACGGTGTTAAAATCCCTGAAATACCAGAAAAGAAATGAAATGAAGTAGTTTTCTGTAATTGGTAATGGTGTAAGACAGAGGTAGGACAGACCAGGAAAACTTTAACATTACTTTTATTTTGTTTTGTCTAATAGTATTAGATGGAAACATTCTCATGTTTAACATAAATAGAGAGAGTTTAAAGCGAACAGACGTGCATTTAGTTAAAGAAAACATTATTCATGATCAATGTATCCACAGCCTTACACAGTCTCAACTTTTTCAGATTTCCATACCCAAAATATCATCTTCTTTGCCAAATTTCTTTCCAGTAAAATGTAGGTCGGATCTCCTTACAACAGAGCCCAGCCCTGCTTCAAGTTCACTCAATAGGTTTTGAAGTTTTGGGTCAAAATTCTTACTCCATTTTTCATCCTTTAAAAAAGGTGTAGTAAAATTGATTATAATATCAATGCAAACTTCTAGAAATGTTAAAAACACTCAACAATATTTCCAATTAAAAACTGTCAAGTAAAAAACATAGGGACTGATGAAGGCCCAATCGGGCAATCCTCTTGGTCCACACGAGCTGGAATGACCCTGTATGTTTTATAAGTTAGCATGCATATTGTTATATACAGAATCAACATTTTGAAGAAAGAAAATGTAGCACCAACCTTTAAAAGTATTGGTGCAAACACCTGATGCACAGCTTGATACAGTGTGTTAATGGGGGAATCCAACATTGAGGACACCAGAACATTACTGTGAAGATTGTCTTCTGTTATAACATCTGGTCGCAGCTTGAAGAACACCAGCACTTTGTCCTTTGAGTCACTTGAATCAACCTATTAATAAACACAATATGAATATTTAATATTTTTGTGTACTCTCTCTGCTTTTAATTTCCACTTAGTTTCCAAATCCTAACACCCCGAGATAACATCAGATGGTACCTTGTGGGACAAAAGTCCCACAAGGTCCATTCACAAACCTGCACACAGTCTGCCTCAGAGTAGAAGTGGCACATAACTGACTTTTTTTTTATTAAAAACCTGGACCTTAAAAAAAGAAAATACCCAAGCATTTGTAAATAACATATAACTAGAGGACACATTAAACTATGAATCATTGTTCACATACTCTGTAAAGAAATATGTATTTTATTTTCCTGTCAGTTGGACTCTTTCGAAAATATGTACAACAAATAAGCTTTATCCACTTTGAACATCTAAATGCAGATCACAAATGTTAAAAAAAAAAAAAAAAAAAAAAAAAAAACATGATCTACGCCTATAGCAGTATATTCTTGTTTAGACAAAGTTTCATAAAGCTGAAAGATCAGAATTGCCTCTTGGTCAAGCAACAAGAAACCAGCAAGATGCAGACTTCCCCCCACCACCACCTTCCCCCTTCCATCCTAGATATATATATATTTTTGCACTGCTTCGTTGCTCCTATACTTTTAAATGTTTAAGGAATAACCCTGCTTATACATAAAGAATCTGCACATCGGTAAACTCCGGTACCCAAAGGATTTATGAAAAAAAGAAATTACGAATCATCAACTACAGCAGCTAGGCTAAGCAATGATGACCACCCAACCTTGGCAAGTGACAAATAAATTTAACGGAAGAAAAGCAGTCTGTGACATTCAGACCTGAGTGGGTAGATAAGCTTGAAAGAGCCCCTTAGGGACGCTACTTTAGATGAAAACGAACCATGGAAGTGAGAGTCACTGACAATCAAGCAGCATGCCACAAGTTAACACTAAAGAAATGGTGTTATCTAAAAGTATATGACAAGAAGAATCTTTCAGTCATTCAATTTCATTGGGATGGTGATTCCAAATCCTGTTATCCTTCATTAACAGGACAGGGTACAGTTCCAATAAACAAGTCACAAAGACTCCCATTCACAGCACAGCATACCCAATTGCTGAATAACTGACTCAGACTCAAAGCAGGTGCAGTACATAACTGACTTGTATTAAAACACAGCATGTTAAAATAGAAACTACAAAGCAATAGCTACTGTATATATAGAGCAGGGAGAGATTTGAGGGGGGGAGGGAGGGGATTTCCCTGGCTTTGCACTTTCAATTTTCATCCCCGACAGCGTAATAGATTTGCACTTGCAATGTCTTCTGTAAAATGTAATTTATATAAATAATACTGATATCCAAATGCATTTACAATAGGCTTCCTCTCGTGCAGCACACTGCCTCACTGGTTCTCAGCGTCTCAGTGCTGTTTTCTAGCTGCTGCACATGATTGTTTCTCTAAATGCTTTCGAGCACGCAGACACCAGCAGACTGACCACTGACAACTCTGTTTTTTTTTTTATATAAATTTAGAGTGACCAATTATTATTTTTATTTATTTTCCCCCAGTTTGGAATGTCCAATTATGTTTTTTCTCTTCACTGCAGCGAGTCCCCACACAGCACAAACGTTCTGAGGGCGTGCGAGTGTCCTCCGATCTCACAAGCCTAAAGCCAGAATCGCTTTTACGCAGAATAATCCACAGCAGAGGTGGGCGGGCTACCAATCCCGGATGCTTGTTTCCCATCCCCTGTTTCCTAAACACTGTTTTTAAGGGGCATAATAAAAACAGAAAAATTAAGAGAAGCAACCAGAAAATTGATAGTAGATTTTTTTTTAGAACAACTAGACAGAAAATAAGTCATTTGTATTGATTACATCATATTTTAGATGTGTGTCTACACTTTTAAATTGTTTGAATTTATGTGCGTTTGGATTTTGACAGTTAGGGTTCCTGCATATTGACTGGGGGTTAGTTAACCTCTATGTAGGGGATACAGCAAGTGAGAGTGAGAAACATGAGTGAGACTTGTAAGCAAGATTAAACAGCTGTACTATCCCTTTTGCTCTGTATACCTCCTGATACCATGTACTCTCCCGATAAAGCCTTTTGAACCCACTTATATCAACAATTAATACATAAGCCTTTCACAATTTTCTCAAAGCCAAACAGAACATAAAATATCACAGAGTGTGATGAACTGTCTTGTACTGCAAGTGTTTTTGGTTGATTATAAACATACATTGTTATTGCCTTTTAGTTAGCGACAACAATGAACAAAGTTTTAAATGACAATAACTGCATTTGCATGGTGGGAGAGGTTGGCACATGAGTGACGTATCGACATGATGTACCTCTACTATAGGCTTGCCTACTGTTTTGTAGTTTGTGTATTTTCGCCCACACTGGAAATTTGACATATCGCACCCTGATCTAGAGCAGTGGCCCTCAAACCTGGTCCTCAGGGATCCCGTGTGTCATCTGGTTTTCATTCCAACTGATCTCTCAACTACTTAACTAAACCCTTAATTGAACTAATAATTAGCTTAATTAAGGGTTTAGTTAAGTAACCGAGAGCTCAGTTGGGGGGGGTCCCCAAGGACCAGAATTGTGAACCACTGATCTAAGGACACATCAAGTGTACTTGGAGACAACTGTCTACCTTGTTACAATAAAAACCTCGACTTGAGTCAGACTGTTACAGCATCTACTCGCACTCGTCATATGTTATTATAATAATAATAGATTAATTAGACAATTAAATAAACCACCAACCATAAATTGTCAAACATTACAGTTCAATAATCAGAAAAAAAAGAATCACTTTACCTTGTTAGACATGACAAGGTTCTTCCCAGATTTAAGAATCGAGAGCACAAATTCATTGCCATCATCTAAAAAACAGTTAAGTTCCTTGCTGTCACACAGTGGAGATATGACAGGATCTGATGGCTGGAGTCCAAAATAGTTTCCTGTTGTCGTGAGGATGAAATTTTTCCTTGTATCAGTCAAGCCAGTCGACATCTTTCTTATCTTTAAAGACAATAAAGGAAATTGTTAACATTTTTGTAATCTAAACCACTGAATGGAATATAGGCTAACAGTTACATGCCAACTAATCACTGGAGCCCAAATAGCTATGACATGCCACCATTTTGATTTATTTCAAACCTGGACAAGTGGTCTACTTCACTTCAACGAATCTAAAGTTCTGTTCCTCTATCGTAGCTCTGTTCATTCATGTTGCCAAGATAATTTTTATAGCTAAGGCGGCTAGATACATTTTAAACGTGCATGTTCTTTCAAATCTTTCTCATTATACTTCATACTCATTTCTCATTGAACGTTATACTTTACTCTTACTCGTCCTACTTGGCTAAGGTTAAGCCCACAAAAAGTCTAATGGTAAATTAATTAATTAATTAACTAATTCAAAATACATATACTAAAAACGTATGTTTTTTTTTTTTTTTTTTTTTTTTTTTTTTTTGGGGGGGGGGGGGGGGGGTCATTAATGTTCGTATATACTTGTGGCAGTGAACTCTAACATTTAAAGCATGATATAATAAACAGTTTTAATTGCTTGAGATCAGCTAAGTACGAGTATCCCTAAAAGCATCATGCATTCAGGAACCGCAACGATAAACTTACCTAACAGTCACTGCCCATCAGACAAAACGGAAACTGAGCCTATATAGATCTTGTGTAGTGGGGGCAAAAATGAATGAAAATTACACAGCTCCGCACAGCAATATGCGTTAGTTTAGTACATGCAATGAAAGCTAAACTGTCTGAAGATCTGACTTTTGCTTTTCTGTTCACAAACAGAGAAGCTTTCGTTGTTACCAGTGCAACGCCTCTTAGCCCTGATATTCATTATTCCAATAGCGTTTTTTTTCACAGCGTACCAGCGTTAGTTGCTTGGGCACTTACGTAAGAAACGTTTTGTACCCGATGGCACTGAATAACGCTACGAAGGACCCATATCATGACGTCAGTCGACTTGGACGGGTCTACAAGGAATGCTCAAACATTTGTACTAATATTAACAAATAACTAAATGTACAGTTAAGTGTCAAGTACAATTCAGTTTTTTTTTTTCAGGCATTATGTAAGACATTCTAAGGAGGAGCTTGTAGATTTGCAAGTCCCAAATCAAAACAGCATTGCAGTAGAACGCAGACTCTCATAAACGTCATCATTACATTCTGCAGATCACATGATAAGGGTGATGTCTATAGGTGCTAAAACTAAGTTTATTTCGTAACCAGCGTGCGATTTGATGGGGGTGGTGCTCATTCTCTGCACTTTCAGTTGTCATCCCTGAGGGGGGGATACATTTAAAAGATTTTGAATTAACAATGATTTCTTCGGGAAATGTTAATCATATTTAAATTTCTAAATGTGTGCTGCATCATTTTTACGCAAACTGACTTAAAAAAAAAATCTCGGTCTTAGCGCTTCAGACCGTAAGGTCAGCAGCAAATAAATATGATTGCTACATGCTAACCCATAAAAAATAAGACCTTGCAACTGCAGATTGCACATAAAAACGACATCAGCCTTATACTTGTTCCCTTTTACATACAATATAGTACCCCAAAGCGCTTTTAGAATATATCTATCTATCTATCTATCTATCTCTATCTATCTATCTATATATATATATATATATATATATATATATATATATATATATATATATATATATATATATATATATATATATATATATAGACCATAGAGATACAGATCACAGAAATAAGAAACAAGCAAATATAGTTAATAAAGTAAAAAATAGAAAAAACTAAAACTCGAAGAACGGGAGGCTTTATCTACAGCCCATTAAAAACCGGTGTGTGGTGTCTGTAAACACGGATATGATATTAGACAACTTTTGCTTTGTAAGCTTAGAATTATTTTCAGCAAATCGAGGCACTGCATGGTGTGAGCTGTTTTTCATTTCAATTTCAGTTCACGATGCCTCTTGTCAATTTCAATACTGTTTAGTCAGAGAGCACACGCTGACGCGATACAAGAAAAAGTTGCCTCGGGAACATTAGACGATGACTTATTAGAGAGAAATAAAATAGGCTACTATTCAAGATAAACAACAATGAAGAAAGTGTGAAAAATGGCGTTTCCCAAGAATAGTGGGTGAGCAGCGTTCACGCTTCTAAAATACTCTGTTGCTTCCTATGGTTGCGAGCAGGCTAATTTAGATATGTTGACTAAACATGTCTATGCATATAAATGTTTTGCCTTTGCTGATAAAAGTTTGCCACAGGATTCTTGCATGGTAATTGATCATTTTCTCCTGCATTTAATATGAAACTTGGTAAGGACATTCTTTTGCACACTTTATTGAGAGTATCTGTGGTTACAAGGAACTGTCTGTAAAGGGTCCAATCTGCTCAATGTCATGCTTGCACTTTGTAAAATATCATGATACTGATAGCTTTAATTTTGTATTTACAGATTGCATCCTATCCTGCTCTGTATGTTTTAAAATAAAGCCTGGTTGAATGTTGTGTGGGTTTTTTTTTTTCCAATGAATGTTTTTTTTTCAAATTGTGAAAACACAAGAAAATTTATATAAATCTATAAATAAGCAGTGTCTAAGTCGTAACAGTCGTGCTAGAAGTTATCAAGATGAAATTAACATGATTTCCAAGAACTCAAATGAGGTTAAACACACATTTCATTTGAAAAGGCGTGTGGCTTGTATCTAGCCTTCCAAGAAAAAATAAATAAAAACCCACACAGTCTTGTGATTCTCTTTCATTTCGTTTCCTGTCACAGATTTATAAGATCATATAATCTGTATAATAAATTAAATTCAGCAGTGGAAATAAATACAGTATTTATTAAAGTAATACAATTGAGACTTTCCATAAATTTTACTGATTTTAAATACAAAAAACATAGTCAGAACACCAACGTGTACTATTACAGTGTGTTAACAATTAGATTAGATGCCGATTAGATAAACTGAATGGAATACAATTTTGGAGAAAATAGGATTAAATATTTTGGTGACCAAATCCAACATGAAAGTAAACATTTGAAAGTCAAGGGGCCTTTAGCTACACTGAAAGTCCTTTGTGACTAATCTAGGCTTGGGTCGTTATCCATTAATGGAAGCCTATACTTTTAAAATTCTGCATATGTGACATATAGATGGATTGATGTACAGAGATATATACCCAGAATCAGATATGTTCAACTAAATAATGTTAATACCAAGTTTCAGGACAATTGGATAAACTGTTGTCCAGATATATGGAAAAGGGGGAAGTGTGACATGAGTACATATGTAGGTACATACTGTATATTTGTTTGACCATTTCCATCATCCTCTTTGCAAGGGATCTCATCCCCCAATGGGATAATAGTAACTTAATCCCATTCTCTGCAGCCTACAGGTAATGTTATTTATAGAAACTTTGGCATAGAAGATATATATATATATATATATATATATATATATATATATATATATATATATATATATATATATATATATATATATACACACACACACACACACACACATATATATATATATATATATATATATATATATATATATATATATATATATATATATATATATACACACACACACACACACACACACAATTATAAGACAAGTGAGAATGTAACAGAAGATACTGGGGCAAAAGATAAAAACCAAGTAAATTAACCTTTAATCTGAAAACAAGGTAGAGACTTGTACAGATATGCTGAGGGATACATGTCTGAAAAACCTGTCGAGAAACCAGTTGGGCCTGTTCAACCAGTTTGCCCCTCACCGGACAGATTGCATATAAAGAATTAAGCAGATGGTGGAAGGCTATTTTAGAAATTGACCTACAGTTTTTTTTTTTTTCATTAGGTGAACACACGTTTAGTTTTTGTTCTAGTTACGTGTTTTTATAAACAATGTATCTCTATGATTTATCATTTTATTCATGGACCAGATTTGCTTTGATTTATGCAAAAGTATGTCATACTAATATCTAATAATCCTTAAGAAAATGTGGCAAAAATACTAAACAGAACTGCTCACATACAGGCCCTCTACAGTCACAAGTTATTTAAACAATAAAAATGTGTTTGATTCTTTAACAGCACTAGGGAACAATTTAATGAACTTTACCTGTAACTCATGAGTTAAACTTTAGTTTTGTAAACATTGCTCTTAGTGGTTCAGCCCCACATTTTGTGCCGTTTCCAGCGTGGTTCGGTTCTTTACAGGTATACAGTATGTGAAACATCCAAAATGAATACTTTGCTCAAGCAGTGGTAGGTCTTTTACATCTTGGTAGTTTCCCCTGTTTTTTTTTTAATTATTATTTTTGTATGTGAAACTAACCACAAAGGCCTTGCACGATTCAGTAAACAAGGGGAAGTGCACTAGCTTATGAACTCATGTCCAAACATACTAGAGCCATATGTGAGACAGACCACTTAAATATTCCTATGAGTATTTTTAGCACATACAATAAAATACACTGTACAATACTAATTTACATTTCCATAACATCTTCAAACTGTTTATAACCCGCCTCTATGCAAGTTTTACTGTTTGCAATCCTTTGCCAAGATTTTGCAGTGCAGCAAAAAAAAATGTTGCCACAGAAAGCTCACCAGCGTGCGTGTAATAAAGTGTACAGCGTCAGTATCAGAAGGTTTAATGAGAGAAACCCAAGGCCTTTTTGTATACTAAAACTGAAAGGGAACATAGTCAGAACTTACGAAACCAGGAAGAAAACAGAACGTTTTGAAACACAATTTTAATTTCAGGATTGAGAAGAAAAAAAGAAAAAAGTTAGTATTGCATAGTATTGGGGCACGGAATTCAATATAATAAATCCAGTTTTAAACATCATAAAAAGTGTTGACGTGGCAACAAAAGCAGAATGATGCAAATAGATAAAGATTATTCTACTTTGACATACAATTTTAACCAATGACCGTGTGGCAGAGCACAGCTCTGCCCTTTAGAAATTGGCAGGGATGGGGTTAAATTCCCCTACCTACCTGGGTTCATTGTGTTCAGGTGGCTGGGGTTGATTAGATGATTAGTTTAATTAATGATCAATCAGCACCCAGCCACCTGACATAAAAGGAGGCCTCTGCTTCTCAGTTGGGAGGAGGGAGTTGAGGAAGCAGGTTGGTGTTTTGTTGTTTGTATTTTTGAAAGTTTGATTCCAGTGAAGGCATTGCCCAGCCTGGAAACATTATTTTTTTTTTTGTAAGTTTTGTTTTGTTGTCTTTCTATTTGTGTTTGAAGATTTTTTTATTTTGCCCTTGTGCACTTTCATTTTTGTGTTTATTTATAACAAGTTATTTTTTTGAACTTCAAACTGTCTCTGGGCCTCTATCCACTCACCAGCCTGTCACAGACCGGTATCTCTCTCTCTCTTTTTTTTTTTTTTTTTTTTTTTTTTTTCTTTATAAATTTAGTTTTTTTCTTTGTTTTGTTTCTAATAACTATTAAATGGTGTAACAGGATGGCTGAGGTTGATGTCAGGCCGGAAGCAGGAACTGAAAACGCACAGGCAGTACTTGGGTGCAAAGCGTACTTTTGACTTTGTTCTTCTGTCTCGCTCTTGTTCTCTACTCCAAAAACACTCCACCAAGGAGTGACCATCTCTCAACCATAAATTAATCAATGAATTAACTCTGGAGATGGTCACCTTCTGTTTTGTGTAGCTGGGGCTTCCCCACCCATGCTGCCAAACAATAACAAGGAAAACATTTAAATTTTAAATCAACACAAAATACATTCAAACAAATACTAACAATAACAAAACACTAATGTTTTCATACAAATATGCACCCGTACAGCAATACATTCTCCTTTAAATAATGAACCAACCATACATTTCACCTGTGATAAATAAACACATATTCAAGCAGGGCTTTGCCCTGTCCCCTCTATTAATGTGCAGGGCTTTTCCACAGGGCTTCCCCACTGTGCAGGCCTCCCCGGGCGGTAGCGTGAAGGCCTCCCGGGCAGGCACGACCAGTCTCTCGGAAGGCAATGACAAGTGCGGACCCTCGTGAGGTGACGACAGCAGCAGACCCTTGTATGGCGACAGCAGCAGCGGACCCTCGGGAGGCAACCTGAGAGGGGAGCCCCCAGCCAAGAAGGTGGTAGCGGGAGCTCCACTTCTCCCCCTGGTGATGGTAGTGGGAGCGGCAGGTAGTCCTCCTCTTGTGCTGGAGACAGCGGGGTTTCTTTCTCATGCGCTGGAGACAGTGGGGCTTCTTCCTCGTGCACTGGAGACTGCGGCAGGGCTTCTCCCAATCGCACTGGTGGAGGGGGACACAGCAGGCACTCTTCCTCTGCTGGTGGAGGCGGGCACCTCCCACTGGGGCGTAGGACATTGACGTTCGTGCTCCTCCCACTTGGGCTTTGGCGACAGCCGGGTCTGGCATACAGCCCTGAACCATTATGCAGCATCCCCAACCAGGCCCTGATTCCATGCCTCCTCATAGCGGGGGTCTCCGTAGGGGTAGTCCTTCCAGTTTTGTCCAAACTCTCCACTTGCGCTGCACAAGAGAGCCCCTTCAGTCCTCCACTGCGCCTGTTTGGCTGCCTAGTCTGGGGGTCCAAATTGAGTTGGAACATGGGACCACCACCTCCACCCAGATGCCCCCTGTTGCTGCCTCTCTTTCTTTCCTATCCTCTTCCTTTCCTCCAAAAAGTGTTAAAACAAAAAAAAATTGCACCTGTAGTACCTGTTCTGGACAGGAGGTGCTGGAATCCCACTTTCAACACCACATATTTGTGTTCATCCTAATGTGACAGTCGTGATGCCAAAATGCTTTTTTTTTTTTTTTTTTTTTTTTCAGAAGCTGATCTGTCTATGCACAGCCCATCCGCTTTTACAATGTATAATTGAAAACCTCCAATATACACTTCAGGATATGTAGTGGAATTAACATTCCAGCAGTAATTGGTGGAGGTATAGGGAGCCAATTACATGGCAGATCAGCTTCTTGAAGGCAATTGGGGCATGTATTTAAACTACCACACTTAATCCAACTACAGTATTTGCTCAAACTTTGTGTTGTGGTGTTTTTTTAAAAAAAAAATTTAATTACACAAAGTATAAAGGAGTACTGACATCAAGAAACATCATTCTTGTTTATCAACAAGTGAAAACAATAGGCATATTACTCTGCATCCTTGTAAGAGTAACGTATTCCCAGTCACCACCACTAACACGACTGCTAATACAATTTCTCATAAATCTTTTGAGACGCCATCTTCATCTTTTCAATGCTGTGGATAGTAATGTCATTCTTTACTTTTGTTTGTGACCTAAGATTGCTGCCATATTGTGGTCATGTGACTTTTTGTTTTTTCGAATTACAAAAACTTAAGATATTAGCTTCATATCTACTGTAATCTATGATTCTCTAGGTCAAGTTTAATTGTTGCTTTCATACGCTCCTGTGGCAGTATTTTTACAAAGCTGTAGAAAGCCCTGTCACACTGCCAAAGCCTCATATCTCAAGAGACCATTCAAGGTCGTTTATTCTATTTATTTTATGATATTTTGAGAAATAAAGAACATTTCTACTTTTACTGATCAGTTAATGCACCAGCAACAGCTGAGGTATCCCAATGCTATTTATGACGTTGGAATACCACGTTGGGCTCTTGAAGAAGGAATCTCCTGTGGTTTCTTCGGCTGCTGTTGAAAAGAAAGCTGGCGTCTCGCCATCGCAGGTGCCTCGCCTTGTGATACGATCTGATCTCATTCTTTTGATTTCATGTAGAAATAAAAAACAGTGATTCATTTTGTTTAGGAATTTAAAAAAAACATTGACTCGTGTTTTAAATTTATGTATTTAACATTTAATCATAATGTGATGTGATTTCATTTTTTTTTGTTTTCGTTAAGAAACAAGAAAGTGTTCCTAAGCTCGCCTCCAATGCCTCTTGTTTAATTGGAACAGCTGCTTATTTAGGATATTTTTTCTTCTCCCAAGGCATCCCGATAAAGTGACGCCAACTGTAGTGTCTGCAGTTTGATAACTGTCTTTTAGTATTCTTTTTATCTGATAAGGACCACTAAAAATGACCCAGGTAACAGCCACATTTGTTCACAAAAGAGAACCCCAGATATTATCAAATACATGATTTATTAGTAATATATCTTTTTTTATTTTTTTTAAAGTAGTCTAGTCAGCCTTTTTGACTTTTTACTTTAACTATTGTAATAATTAGTAGTTATTCTACTCATATCTTCTCCAATGGTGCATTAACAGTGAACAGTACACCAACAGGATTGGTAACTTGGCAGTTATTCAGAGTGAGGTAATATGCAGACTCTTTCTAGAAGAGCAAAATCTCTACTGTGCGTTGTTTTGAGTTGTGCTAATGTTAATGCACAGGGAAGTGAAACTTGCTGTGATTCAGGATGCGTGGTGATGTTTTTGCCCTTTGACATTTAGGAGGCCTTTGAAAGTGTGTAAACTCCCCAACCATACTGCAGAAATAAAAAAAATAAATAAAAAAAGTAGTCAAGCCTTCAAAAGGCAGCAACATGTTTCCCTGTTAGCTTGTGGGGTTCTTCTGTGCCTTTCACATTTTTAATTGACCTCTGCAACTTGCAAGTCAATGACCTGAAATGGAACTGCACTGGTAATGAAACTGTGGTTGTGTCAGAACAGTAACAGGAGATACAATCTATTGAAAGTATTGTTCCTCTTTAGTTGGGCTTAGTATTCTGTGTGTGTGTGTGTGTGTGTGTGTGTGTGTGTGTGTGTGTGTGTTTGTTTTTTTTAAATGACTATCTGTAAGTAGACATAGTAAGTGACATGTAAGAACTTACCTTCAAAAAGTTTGTCTTGCTTGAAAAAAATTTTTAAACATGGAAAAAATCCCCTTGCCTGTTATCTAACATCCACAATGAACTGATTATTCTGGAACAATTAAAAGCTTCTCTTTATATTGATTTCTTCCCACGACTTTGCTGGAAACAAACAAAAAAAAAGGTCATATTTACATTTTACAGTCGTCCAAACTCCCCAGACTAAAAATTATATATAACAACTTATTTAGCTTATTAAACACATAGGGCCTTATCTATGAAAGGGCTATAAATGCAGCTGTAACATGCATAATAAGTAGTGAGCCTAACATGCACAATATATCTAAATTTACTGTCCCATTTACTAACAGAGAACACTTTAATTTTCGTCAACACTATCTGGCTAATTTACACACCATACCGAGCACACTACATGTATTGTGAGTGATAATTTAATGGGCGTGATCATGTCAGAGACTTACCCATGAGCACCGTGATATCAAAAGCCCCAGCAGTCCAGGCGTATCTTTTGGTCAGTGTCTTACTGTGAAGGTGGCTTACATTGACCAAAAATGAGCGATCAACAGACACAGCCCTCCGTAGGGGACAGGCAGAGGAGTTAGAAATTCGAGTGGAGGAAGGGGTGCCAGCGATCCTAAAATTGTTTGTTGTATGGTAGGGACGGGGTTAAAAAGCCTCCCTGCCAAGCTGTTTAATTTAATTTATTGTTAATTATCCCCTGCAAATGGGAATAATTGTATATTAGAACCAGGTGCAGGGTATTTAAGGAGAGCAGTCAGTCTGCTCGGGGCTGCTGAGTAGAAGGAAGCAGAGAGGTTGCTCTGTTTCCGAGCAGTCATACAGTAAGTGCTGTGAAAAACTATCTGCACTGTTTTATGCCAGGTAAATAGCTTAGCCGTCCTGAGAGCTAGTCAGGGACCTGCATCAAACATTTAGTTAGTGCTCGAAACGAGCTAAGTGTTTATTTTCTTTTGTTTAATTTTTTTTTATTGTGTATTAAAAATAGCGTGTCATCATTTTAAAAATCCATTTCTGTGTGCTGGGTAATTTTTAAAGGGGCAAACGAATGACCGTGACTGCCGGCTGATTAATATATATATATATATATAGAGAGAGAGAGAGAGAGAGAGAGAGAGAGAGAGAGAAAATCAACATTCCTGAGAATTACTAATTTAGGAAATAGTTTTTACTACAGCAGTCAGACAAGCTTTTTGAATCAAAACAAACTTTTAATTAATTGGCCTCAAGGTTTAATAACGAACCATAGTTTAGACTGAAATCAACATCGGCCAAACCACTGTCTGAGACAATGAAGAAGTGAAACCCAATTCTTAAAGGCTTGTGAAAACTCATTTACAGTATCTGTTGTTTCATCAACAATGGCTTAGTTTACATGTATGATTACTCTTACTGTCTACATTTCTTCTTGTGAAATTAACAAGGACTTGGTACCTTTTTGTTTTTCCATGTGAAGCCTTTCCTTTTCCTGGGAACACCCACTTTTCCCCAAAACTTTATGCAAACGAATGGGGAGGGGGGTATTTAAATTAGCAATGCATAAGGCCCCGTTCAATTCTCGTGCCGTTTAGCAGGAAACTCAGATATCGTTTCTATGTGCAGAAAAGGTGCCTGCTTTTTTAATAGTTTGTTTTAGTGTTGTTGCCCACACTGCTTGTTATACATCATCTGCAGGGGTTATATCTTTATTACTAAACCGTGCTTTGCCTATTTAATTAATTGAAAATAATCAATTAGCACTTATATATAAAAAATCTGGTCAGTCCATGTATTTCAGATCATGGCTGAAAACCAGAGATGTAGAATTTTAGCGATCTGTGCTAGATACCTTCCTGGATTGCTCCCAGGGCTGTCTGGATTGAAAACAGTGGATGCTATGGTATCAAGGATTGTACAACAATGATATGCAGAGGGTCCTGCTATTAGAGATGCACTGCTATCTTTATTTTTGTAACCCGACTGTGTACTTTTATTTTGTCTCACATTTTTGTTTCATTAGCTTTTTTTGTACCTCTTTATACCAGATACAGTAATCCCTCGCCAACTGCATATTTGCCAAACGTGGAATTCATGTATACACGGTTTTCCTTTTGTATACCAATTTGCCAACCACGGCATATAGATTTGTGTATACACGGTTTTGCACGGAAACATATGACGCATCCGCATTTGCTTCCCTGCCATCTTGTGTATTCTAGCGCGCTCACATCTCGCCAGCATCTCCCTCTACCAGTACCAGAATCATCTCTCGCTTTGTCTCGTGTAGTAGTCATCATAGTGTTAACATAGCATAATTGTCACCAGTCAACAACACCCTGGCCTTCAACTCTAAGGATTCAAGGTAAATAAAACATTACTTTTTATTATGTTATAATTTGATTACTTTTTACATGTTACGTTACCCAGTATGTTATAGTATTTGCATTGTTTTTATGTTACTGTGTTTTTTATTTGTGTTTAGTGAAGGAAAATGCAACTTAGATAGGCTTTGATAAGTGTAACTGCGGCCGTGGAGAACATACCCCCATATTTCCCATAAGCTCTAGTATTTACCAATCGTGGTTTTGCCAACCACGGGGGTTTTCATGAAAGTAACTCGTTGTTGGCGAGGGATTACTGTACAGCATCCTCATTGTTGCTGTACTTGTATTACTGCTTCTGCTAAATAAGATGTTGGAATATTGAGTAGTATTATTGAATCCCAAGAAATAAGTCGTGAAAATTCCATGCCAATATTGAGAGTGGGTTAAACACTTTTCATGTTGTGCATTGTCTGGTTTAGCCACCTTAATGGAAAGGTTAAAAACATACCAATGTAAAAACAGTTGTTGGAAGAAAATCCTATGGTGTACCACGGTTCCCGCAGGCAGGAGCTTCTCACAGATGGAGGTCGGACGAGAACCCGGGACCTCCTGCTTTGAAGCATAGCGTCGATACTGCTGTAAGAGAGAGCTGCCTCCCTTGCAGAAGAAGACATCGGGCTTATATCTAGTTTGCATCACCTACCAGCCCTGACCCCTACCCCCATGCATGCTACTCTCACCTGCCACCCTCAAGTTTGCCCTCAGACTTGCACACCAGGCTACAGGCTTTCAAGTGAATGCCTGGGTATCTGCGTCCACTCTGACACCAATGTGGCGATCCTCGGTTCCCACAGACCGGGGCATCTCACAGGCGGAGGTTGGATGCGAACCCAGGATCTCCCACTTTGAAGCATAGCGCCGATACCGCTATACTCTTCTGAACAGCTGTATCAGCGATATGCTTCAACTAGGACAGGGGTGTCAAACTCCAGTCCTCGAGGGCCGCAGGGTCTGGTTTTCATTCCAACTTAAGCTCTCAATTAACATAATTGATCTAATTATTTGTTGAATTGGACACATTTCATATTTTTCAAGGTCTTTTAAAGTTGATGGTTTTAAAAAAACACTTGATTCAAGGTACACTCCCTATGAAACATGTTGAAGCCTGAAGAGAAGTGTTAAATGTGTCCAGTGAAGTAAAGAAGTAATTGAGAGCTCGGGTGGAACAAAAAGCCAGAAGACACTGCGGCCCTCCAGGAACTCTGACACCCCAGAACTAGGGGAAATTGCATGGGAGTAGTTACACATTTAAACATAGTACTTAGGAGTTTTGACAGTTGTTTGGAAAGCTATTTGTAAGTGTACTGTACAGCAGCTGTAACCACCTGAATTCACAATCCCGGGATGCAAATGCATTTAGATCCGTGGCATGATTAGCATGATACAAAGTTCTAGGGAAGATGGAGAAAAAAAAGTGTGGTTATCTGCAACATCAATCTGATAAGGAAAATATCTCAAACAAAAAATTAACTTACCTGCTACCATCTTTGGACCATGGTAACTTACATATTCCCATGTGACTTTTATAGTGGCTTTAGGTAAGACACTTGAATGAGCAAATTAACATTTTCATGAGAAACTCGTGTTTCCATGTATAAGTGGGCCTTGAGTTAACAAGCATTTCCTTGATTCCACCGTGTAACACATTTATTTTTTTATTTTTGTTCCTGGGTAGTAAGTGTTATTTCCTAATTGCTTATGCCTCAAAAGTATAGAAAATGGCTATTATTCCCCACAAACTTTGATTTTGTGACCAGGACAGGTAAATTTCAAAATATCACTATTTCCAATGAGAAAACGGGCGAATTTGTTTCTTTTTCGTTCACATAAAGTCAGAAAAAAACAACATATGAATCCAAATTCATATCGAAGTGAGTAGTTTTTCGAGATTTACGATTATACTGTAAATTTACAGTATAATCGTAAATCTCGAAAAACTACTCACTTCTAAATCTTTTGTAGTCATTTTTGTATTACTTTAGTATAAATACATGTTAATTTGGATTCATATGTTGTTTTTTTCTGACTTTATGTGAACGAAAAGACACAAATTCGCTCGTTTTCTCATTGGAAATAGTGATATTTTGAAATTTACCTGTCCTGGTCACAAAAGCAAAGTTTGTGGGGAATAATAGCCATTTTCTATACTTTTGAGGCATAAGCAATTAGGAAATAACACTTACTACCCAGGAACAAAAATTGTGTTACATAGTGTTCTCACTGGGCCAATTTTACAAGTTTTTCTTCCCAACATGCATGCGCATGGCCACTTCACGTGAAAAACATGTAAACTGGTCCAATGAAATTCGAGATGGAGCAGATTATATACTTTCCCCAACATATAAAACAAAATATTGCTAATGTATTCATATCTGGAATGTTAGCTTTATTTTCAATTCAGTTGTCTTTTGTCTACTGCTACTCCATTCACTTGATATTTTAAGGTATTTGTTTTCTCTCAAAATGTCAGTGGCTTCTAGGAATACACTGATTATGAATTTAAAACAATAGATAAATATGTGGAAACAACCTGAGAATCCAGAAACAAACTGAATTTGTATCTGATATAGGCCACCCCAGGAATCTTTCATGACAGGATCATCAGCAGTAAAGTACAATTTCAAAGTATGATACAATAAAATATAACAGGACAGAGGCTGGGCACTAACTGGCAACCTCACACATTGCAAGTGAGAGACTTAACCTTCTCTCATTTCACAGACAGGGAAGAAAAGGTGCTTTGACAATTAATTCAGGAGCTTCTCTTCAATTCTAGTTGCCAGCCATAAACATATACAAGGGTACGCAAATAAGGCACAGTACTGTAGTTTTATCAAAAATGAATTGATGATGTCCTGTAGTTATCAAGTACCCCTAACTGTAGCATCAAAACTTACCATAACCCACTTGTTATT
Organism: Polyodon spathula; assembly: GCF_017654505.1. Classification (NCBI taxonomy): domain Eukaryota; kingdom Metazoa; phylum Chordata; class Actinopteri; order Acipenseriformes; family Polyodontidae; genus Polyodon; species Polyodon spathula. The sequence goes on from NC_054542.1 coordinate 3,828,397, forward strand.
TTCTACTTAAATTTAGTAATCACCAATTATTTTATTATTTTCTCCCAATTTGGCATATCCCATTATTTTTAGTCTCAACTCACCCCAATGATCCCCGCGATGACTCGGGAGTGGTGAAGACGAACACACGCTGTCCTCCGAAGCATGTGCCATCAGCTGACCACTTTTTTTCACACTGCAGACTCACCATGCAGCAACCTCAGAGCTACAGCATCAGAGCGCAAGCCCGCAGGCACTCACGTCTTGTCAGAACGGTATCAGTGTTTGGTAATATAGTTGGAAGCTCCAGAATATCTTCTTATAGACTTTACCCTCCCTTACAGGCTGAAATATTCTGAGGTAATTTTATTCTTCTACCTAACAACCTGTAATACTAACTCTCTGGAAAACTTGAGTTGTGCTGGACTACCTGTGTTTAATGAAGTTACTACCACCTTATGATTTCAGTTTGAGTGCATTGTTTGCTAGCCTTATCCAGAATAAACTGAAATACAGTTTGGAGCGGTTGCTTTTAAACCCTGTCTAATTATGGCTCTTTAGGTCACTATAGTATTCTTCGTATCTTGTGCTATTTACTGGAAAATGACAGCACATAATAAACAATGTTGTATATATCCACACCCAGTTCCTCTTTGGATACAAGTTTTGGTGTGACGCCTTGAAGGGAATTTCCCAAAAGAACTGTTCTTCTCTTTATCGATTCATTGACATTTTATTTGCCCTTTTGTTTTTTTTCAATGGCATAGTGTCACTTGTTGCATCATCTCAATGTCACTTGTTGTTTTAAATCTGTTTGTGTACTAGTAATGGAAGCGTATAGGCAAGGCACACGACAAATGCTTGAGGAAGCTCAATTGAGTGGCTCTGTCGCACACAGTACATGTGTGGTAGTGCCTTGAACATTTAGATAAAAACTAAAATAGCAAAATAAAACACTGAAAGGTTAATAGTATCTAGCAATTTAATTTAAAATGTTTAAAATAGTAATAAAGATCGCGTTTTTTAATTGTTGTGAAGGCCTCTTGGGTATTACAATGGTACTGTAGTTGATTTTATGTGAAGGAGAGCTCTTACCAGTGCCGCCCACAGGGAAGGGACAACCAGGTCCAATTACAGTGTTCACTCGAATTTAAGTCTCCCCTGAATTCAAGTCGCACCCCCAAATACGGATGCCAAAAAAAAAAAAAGACCCTGAATTCAAGTCACATTTAACTTGGAATGAAAAAAAACATAATAATTAATGTTTAAATTACTTTTTAATTTCAGGGAACACTGTGTTACTGTACATTAAAGCATCAGAGTACGTCACCTACTATATTACAAATGCAAATGGCAAAAGAAAATATGTACAGTACTTTCAGTATTGAGCAACAGTCATTGCAGTTTATGATAGCTGGGAAAATTAGTGCAAGACAGAAATGTGTAGTTCATATTAGGTTTGAGTTAGGACTTTGGAGTTTACACTAGTGGGGTTCCCATAGTTAAACCAGGCACAGACCTGGTTTAACTACATTTAAGTACATGTGTGTATGATACAAGATTACAATTAAATTAAGTTACAGTATGGATCAATATATTGTTTGCAAAATAAGAAATGCTTTTTATGTGTAACTTGCAATGCACCCCATTCTAGTCAAGGGAATTATTGAGAATGCTGATTGGCTGCCCCAGGGCCAATATGCAAATAAGGGAGCAAGAAGGCTTTTTTGTTTTGGGGGCTTGCCAGTTATAGAAGTTTGTCAGCGGGTGGAGGGTTGGTGCCATGCAGGAGCGAGTTTTGTTAGTCTTGCATTTAGTCACTAGCACAGGACTGCTGCTCTTTTGGGATGGGGTAATGGCTTCCAGCAATATTTGTTAAACTTGTCATGAGTGGTTTTCTGTTGTGAGCAGCTTTTAGTGAAGTGCTGTAGTTACAGGATTTCATTGTAAAATATTCTGAACGAACATGTTATACACCGTGTTGAAAGATTTTAGTAGGCCATGTTATCCATGTTATTGGTATAGCAAAAAAATCATAAACACGGGTCTTATATACTGCTGTGTCCTGTAACGCCTTAAAAAAAAGTTCATGAAAGATTTCATTGATGGTATTTACTAAACATCCCTTGGAGCGGGAAGGTCCAAAATTGATGCCTTCTCCAGCTGAAACGTCTCCAGAGGAGCATTTATGGACAGATTGGCTTTTTTAGTTTTTGAAATTTTATTATTGTTAATATTACCCTAACCTTACCAAATCCTTGTTTACAGATATTACTGTGAAACAAAGAAAATGTTGATAATTATCTCATTACCACATAAACGTTGATCATGATAAAACTATAGCAAAGTATAGGGAAAGCATGGTGAACCATAGGCAAGCAAGGTGAAGCAGAGTGCAGTAAAGCATATTAAAAATTATGGCAATTGCATAGTAAAACAATGTGAAAAACATGAGACAACTGAGAAGTTACCATGGAAAATTACTATAGTAAACTTTTATTAGGGAAATTACAGAAATGTATTAACGATAAACCAATTTATGACCTTGTAGGAGGTAATAAACATCTTGCACCTTTCTTCCAATAATTAACGCTAATCATCTTGGTTGGCCTGTTTGCAAAGCTGCAGATGGAATTTAAAGCAGGGAGCTGCATTGCTAGCGTGATTAATATGTGAGTGGTGTGCAGATAGGGTTTATCCTTTCACCTCTTACACTAATAAAGAACACTCAGTTCTGGTCTGTATTACATTGAATACTGCATCCGCATTTTAATAATCTGTTTCCAAGAAAACAAATGTTTTGTCAGTACCAGCTTAGCAGCTTTTAGTGACGATCATAGCAGTAGCTCTAGCTAAAGCCATTGTAAGAGGTGTTTGCAAAATGGAAATGCATTCATAATGACCACCAGTGGAATATGATGGGGGTATCAGCTATTCCATTGGAATTTGGATGGCTTGACACCCCTAATTTTAAATCACTTGCAACATAAAAATACAATTGCAGCAACTGTTGTTGACCACCCAACTTATGATGTTTGTCAGGGTTGCTATGGTGATGTAAGGTCCATCTCAATATAGTGCAAGAAGACAGTCCTGCAAACTAAGAAAATGGAAAGCACTAAAAATTTGACCAGCACTTCCTGAAATACAGGTTTTTGTTTTTTTTTGAGTTTGTATGTGTTTCAGTTTACTGTAATGGTGCATTTCTTTTACTTACTGCTTTTATGGAATTCATTTTTCAGCAGATACTCCCACACATATACTACGTGTTTTTGAAGGGGGTGTTCCCATGGAATTTTTAGATGTTTATATGTTTTTGTATTAAGTGGATAAAGATACAGAAGTACATTGGCATGTAAATGTCATGGTGGATAAGCATTGCAATGCAAAAAAGGATGTTAAAAGCATGGTCAAAACCAGTCAAATGCATAGTATAAATGTGGGAAAAATATGGGAAACTGCAAAATCACTGTGCAAATGCACATGTTAACTTTTTATAAGGGGGCCAAGTGCTTAAATCTGTAAAGGGATTGTACTGTAGCTGACAAAATAACTGTAAGTTTTCCACAACATACACATCTCTTTACAAATATAGATCTCAAAATATGTAGGTTTGAAAGAAATCTATTATATGTTTTAGCAAACATGTATTTCCTTTTTAAAACATGAGAGGCCGCGTTTTCAAAGCGTTTCTTCCATGCTTTAACGTTTTTTTGTTTTTTTGTTTTTAAAAAGAGACATATCATGTTAATGTTACAAAATGAAAAACAAAATGTACTGAGGGCGCTTAAGAGGACTTGAAATATATTACTCAGTTCTAGAGTTTTGTAAGATTAACAGATGCTTTATCTCTTTCAAAAAATAATACACACTATCTGGTACTAAGGTTAAATAAAATTTTATTAGTGGGCCTTGCTTTCAGATAGTCTTGCATGGAAGGTAAGATTTATGAAAAACTGTTAACATTTTGCAGTTCATAATACAGTAAATTAAATCAATATTTATATTATATAGGACCTTTCATAATGGACCACCAATGCATAAAACATTAAATACAGTGAAATATAGGGCATAGTACACTAAATACAAACAGTAAATACAATGCAAATACATTAAATACAGGCATACTACATTAAATACAAGGCTAGGATGTGAATTCTAAACATTGTGGATGCATATGTCATACAGAATCATATGAATAAGATGGAGTGAAAAACCTGAAGTAGCAATTTAGATAACGGCTAATAACAGATATCAGGTTTAAAGGGCATTGAAAGCAAAAGAGACCAAGTGGGTCTTGAGTTGATTTGAAGTCAGGGACTGTGGGAGCATCACGCACTAAAGCTGAGAGAGAGTTCCAGAGAGTCGGGCCATGAAGATAAAAGGGCGGTCTCCGAGTGTAGTGCACTTTTGCATGGGTATAACATGCAAGCCAGAGTCAGAGGACCTCAGTTTGTGTGCAGGGACATAATAGGTCAGCAGAGATACTCTGTACCTGTGTGATGCAGGGCCTTGTAGGCAAGCAGGAGAATTTTGAAAGTAATCCTGAACTTTACAGGTAGCCAGTGCAGCTGGGCAAGACAGCGGCTAATGTGATCATGTTTTTTATATCTGGACAGCCAGGAGAGACAGGTTCCAGAGATCTCAGCATACTTCTCAAGGCGGTCAAGAAGAATGCTATTATCTATGGTGTCAAAAGCAGCAGTTAGGTCCAGGAGGACAAGGACAGAGGGAGCAGCAGCACCAGCATTAAACATTTTCATTTACAACTGGGAATAGAGCAGTTTCAGTACTGTGATGTGGCCGGAAGCCAGACTGCAGAGATTCAAGTAAATTGTTATCTGTGAGATGTTTCGCCAGCTGGCTGGCTACAGCCCTTTCAATGAAGATTGTATATAGGACGGAACTTAGATAAGACAGCCTGGTCGAGGGAGGGTTTGAGCACCGGCATTACTCGGGCAATCTAGAGGGCAGCAGGAACCAAGCTCAGGGACAGGTTGAGAGTGTGCATAATGGAAGGAGCAAGAGGCACAGAGACAGACAAGATTTGTCGGCCAGGGGTCCAATGAGCATGTGGCAGTAGTTGATTTCAGCAGTTTGCTGGAGATATCAGTAATGGAGAGAGGAGAGAAAGAGGAGAGAGCTGGAGGAGTGTCAAGGTGTTCAAGTACTATACCAGGTTTGTGGCAGAAAAGCGTAGAATGTAGCCACTGAGGTGATTGATCTAGATCTCTCTGTGAACTGTTAGTTTGGACAACCTCCACTTGCGCTCAAACTTGCGTTAGGTAGACTTAAGTAGTCGAAGTACGAGGGTATACCATGGGTTGTTGCGATGTTTCTTCACTGTTCTTGTTCCGAGTGGAGCAACTGTGTCAATGATCTGGGTAAGGGTGATGTTGTAAAGGGTCAGTGCATCGTTGATCGAAGACGGGAGAATACCAGTCAGAGGGGAAGAAGAGTATTCTCAGAGTATTGTAGGATTTAGCAGATTCATGGGACAGAAGGAAATAACAGTATCAGTAGTTGCTGAAGGTGAAGGAATATTAATAGTGGCAGTGATTAAGAAATGATAAGAGAGAGAGAGAGATATCTGAGATGGAAAGATTGAGAATGTCAAGATCCCTGGTGATGAGCAGATCCAGAGTGTGTCCACGGGTGTGAGTGGGGACGTTGACAGATTGAGAGAGCCCAAGCCCACAAGTGCAGGAGCGTGACAAAGTCGGTCACTAGAGGGGAAGAAGGCAAGTCGACATGAATGTTGAAGTCACCTAGGAGTAGAATTTTGTCAGTTGAAGTGCACATTAGGGAGAGGAATTGTGCAAACTGCAATGACAGCAGAGTTGTTCTTTGGTGGACGATAGATAACAGCAAGGGTGAGGGACATGGGAGAGGGGAGTTTGATAGCAAGATGCTCAAATGAAAAAAAGGTTGGCAAAGAGAAAGTCATGGCAGCAAGCAAAGAGTTAGCGATAACAGCAGTGCCCCCACCTCTGCCAGTGAGGCGTGGCTTGTCAAAGAACGAGTAGCCATTTGGGGTGGATAGATGTAGTGCGTGCTTATCATTTACAGAGTGCCAGGTTTCGGCTAGGCAGAGAAGATTTGCATCAGTTATAAGTTTGCTGAGAAGCAGAGATTTGTTAGTCAGAGAATGACAGTTTAGAAAGAAACATTTACAATTTGTAGCAGGCAGTACAGGGGGAGAGGGAGTTAATAGAAGTATCTGAAGCAGGTATTTACCAGTGTTCATTCTAGCAGGGGAGATAGAGTGAGCACGCTGTGTCCAGCGGATCCAGACGTTTGGTGTCTGAGTAGGAATGCGGCCTCTAGTAGCCATTTTGAGAGGTTTGGGAAAGGTCCTCGCTCTACCTGCCCTCGTTCTGGCTGCCACAGCTCGGACTGCCTTTGGTTGTGTGGCCCTTCCACTGGCTGGCACTTAGAACAGCTGGCGTTCTAAGACACTACCAATTTATACTTTCCTGTAGGCCTAGAACTGTTTACTTAACACAATATTCTAATTAGCCTCACAATTCAACATGGCGAGGCACAGTTAACAAAACTTAATTACAATTATTAAATGCAGAGATAGTTACCCCAGCAACAACGATTTTAACTATCAAATTAACTACAATCCATTTACCTGGTAATGTGTTGATTCGCCCTGCAAGTGCGGAGTGCAGACAACGAGTATAGACACACAGCACATGTGTCCTCAGTTAGAAAGTCTAACTAAATATCTGAACAGTTAAAAAGCCAATTTAAGTGCAACAGGCACAAAGCTCACACACACTCCTGCTAATTAGAAGACAAAGGCACACGAATCGCCCTTCTCTTTACATGATATTTTAATCAGCCTCACACTTCAACACAGCCCAGGACAGTTAACAAAACTTAATTACAATTATTAAATGCAGATAGTTACCCCAGCAACAAAGAAATGATTAATATGGGTTTTAAATGCAGAAAATAGCTTTTTAAAACTAGACATTTAGTTTTTCATCTGAACCACATTTTAAAGGGCTGCTATGTAGATAAACAATATATGCAACTTTTACTGTGAAGGAAAAGCATATCAATGTGTTTATCAAGCCAGTACTGACATCACTGTCGTGCAGTACACATTTGGAAGTCAGAATGTCATGTTAAATGTCAAACTTTATACTCTACTAATCATAGTAATATAACAATGCCTCACTTATAGCAAAGTCCCTGGGAAAGCTTTGTCAAATTAGAGGGAAGAAAACATCTAAGATAACATTAAATCAAAACAAAGAAATCCAAACAATTTAAAAGGGTATGCAAATTTTTTTCCTCAATTCTGTGAATAAGGCACACTGTTTTAAATATGCACTGGGTAATACATTACTGTAAAACTGTTCATGTATGGAATTTAAAAGCAATACTTAATGTTTGATTGGTAATACATATGTAACTTAAATACTAAAGCTTTTTATATGAAAGACAATTCAAGGCAGGTAAATCCCAGGAATTCTCTGAGCTAAATATCAACTGAGTTCCAGTTGGGTGGTTTAGTTTGGTTGTAAAAATTTGGACAGCTCTCTAGTGTTTATAGGGATTTCCAGAGTTTAGGGGCGCACTTTAAGCAGGAGGACTGTTATCCTTGTACTGCGTGTGCATGGTCGTACTCTGTGTGCAACTCAAAATCTACTCGGAAGCAAGTGAAGGGATACCAGGACTGAGGGTATGCTGTCTTCAATAGGTGTTAGTATGCAAAGCTTGCTAAATAAAAAAGGATACTAGTGTAGCAGTTATAATAAAAAGGCAATAGAAATGATTTAGGATCTTCCTCGAGCTGGTGATTTCATAGCCCAGCGGGAGCTCTGTTTTGAGAAGGCTGAAAGGAATTAGTGCTGATGTATGAGATTAAATCTTCCAATAAAAGCATACTGCCTATTGTGAAACAAAAAAAAAAAAGTAAAACAGAAAAAATAAACACTCCCAGATTAAATAAGAAAGCCTGTAAGATACGTTGAAGAGCTAATACCACTGTAATTGTAAGTCTACTGTGTGTCTGCTACTGTAGTAAAGTGACAGTAAGCAGGTGCCAGACCTTAAAATGAGTTGAGTGGCTGATGTTTCATACAGGCAAACAAGGGAGAACAAGACAGTGGGTGGTGTCAGACAACTAGTACCAAAGATGCAGCTCAAAAGTAAATAGGCTATGATCAGTTCATATTAAGTTATGTGATGTGATGTCTGACGTGGAAAATGACATGTAAATTAATGTAAACTACATTAATATATTAACTGTGACAAGTGTGCTGTTTCATACCCATACTAATTAAGTACAACAGCAAACATTGCAAACTATTGCAAACATATTAACAACCCCCCCCCCCAAAAAACAAACACATAATTAAATCATTTAAATACCACGTTGTACACATATTGAATTTAAATTTTAAAATATGTAAATAGACATACTATATTTACATTTGAATGAGTGCTGTGTCTGTTTCATCATGAACACTCTGAAATAAGGACTGCTCAAGTGGGACACATACTGTACCATATAAGCAACAGGATTTTATCTGTTAATCACAGAACATTTGCCTATCAACTGAAATATGTTGGTTTCAAATCCCCCCACCCTTACTTTCTAACATCTGTTCATTTGAGGCATTTCTTAGTTAGTCTAAAATGTTTTTTTTTTTTATATATATATATATATATATATATATATATATATATATATATATATATATATATATATATATATATATATATATATATATATAGCAAACGACATTAGTTTATAGGCCATTTTGGGCTAATTCTTTTCTCCGGTAACAGTCATTAAGAAAAGAGATATATGTCAGTAACGTTTACAAATAATTGACCAAAGTTCAAATTCAAAATAAGATTATATATATATATATATATATATATATATATATATATATATATATATATATAAAATGAATCAATCCTTGAAAATTCTGTCATGTGATTGGTTAAAACCTCATCACATGATCAAAAATAGATCCAACTATTGTCCCCGTGACACCGCTTACGGTCAATAGCTTTTTTTACAAACTCCTTCAAATTACGTCATCACGCTGAGTGTCCTTCCTCTCTTAAAACAACAAAGCAAAATGACGGACAAACTAGCATCCACCTCCTGGACAGTGATTTTGTGATGTAACAGAAAATTAATTACAAACTATACTACAAAAAAAGATGCTACAAACACTAAAATCGTCAGAAAAAACTTTGCTTTCTGTGTTTTCTGACTTATAAAATTCAAGCAAAGCCATCTCAACGGTGTAAATAAATACGACGTACACAAACTCAACTGACTCCTCCAAGAATTCTATGCAGCAGTGAGAAAGTCAGACGGACAGTTCTATGCACTATGGACTTCAAAAACATTGCTTATTATGTGATTATACTGAATTATGTGATTATTCTATCTAATCCTGGATGGGTGGTCACTGTAAATATTACTGTTACAGGAATCATAAGAAAAAATCCCCTTAAAAGCAGACCTGTAAATCCCCCCGGTCAACAGTGACACTAATGGTCTTTTTTTTTTTCTCAAGACAGCTAAAGACAAGAATCTTTTCTTATTAAACTGTATGGCATTAATATTACAGTAGGTTATCACTAAATGAAACTAGCTGAGACCAAACACTGCTTAGATTGCTGATCGTAATCCAAATGCATGTTTTAAAAACACTGGTAAAGATTTTCTAAGTTTCCCATAGTAAGAGCTTACCTGAGATTGTAACTGGCGGTGCTGAACAGAATTCTTCATTGAATTCAAGTCATTTGACAGTGCTGGCCCTGCTCTGAATTTGCTAGAGATGATGATAACTCTGTATGAAGTCACAGAACCCAGGACCACTTGGAAAGATTGGAAATACCACAAAGAAAAGGATATGGAACTAATTAAGCAATTAAAATGGCATTTGAAGCTACTTACTCTTTAAACGCTAAAATGCTTTATATTTTACTTTTATTATTTACTGTTTTTGCAATAAAATGATGACTTCACTGTACACCACAAGCACAGGTCCCTATCTGCAGTCATTTTTAAACTCCTCAGTTTCCACAGCTGCTTTATATAACTGCAGGCATTTCATCATGTTTGTTCATACTGCAAGGGTTTTATTGAGCAATAGTTACTGTATAAAGAGCTATATATATATTAGAATTATAATAGCATATACAGATGGGGTTGGACAAAAATGGTCTTTCCCTAGAATAACATACTCATTTGTAAAGCAAATGGCATCCCAGTCCAGTAGTATGTAATAGTTATTGATAGCATTAGATTCTTTTGATATATGGGGTGTCTCTGTCTGTCCATAAATTTGTCATGTTGTGTGACATTTTTGCACATATCTGGAAAATTAAATTGTGATGAAACTCCGTGTTCAGAATTATTGGGAATATCAGATTGTAGGGACATCTGGAGGTGTATCACACCTACATTTTTACATGTCTCTTGAGTACACAAGACATTTTTGTAAGTACTGTTAATCAGTCATTTAAAAGTAGTTTACCATTTTAGTAACTACTCATGAAACCTTATTTAGAGGAGATATAGCACTTCATTCCACAAGTGGTTTACATTGTGCTTGTGTCTGCCTAAAAGGACAACAGTTCTCGGTTTCTATTCGTCTACAATAGAAAGTGGTATCATAACTATACAGCAAATGGGGCAAGGAGCAAAATAGACTGACATGAAAGGGTTATAGCTAACACAATAAACCCATGAATACTACCTGTCAAGTCTACTGTAGCATGATATAATCTAAAGCAATGTTCAATACTTTGAGGTGCACTGTGTTCATGAGCTCCACTTTGGCAAATGAGCATCGGCATAATATTTTATTCATTCATTTTCAACTGCTTAAGCTTGCAGTTGGGGCAAGTGCTGTTGCTGTTTGAGGTTTTGGCATATTTATAGTTGTTACCTGAAAGCATCTATACCATCAACCACTTTAACATCTCCAAAACCTAACAAGGGATAAATTCAATGTACTGTGTAAGAGAATGCCCTTATCAAGTCTTATCACAATTGTACAAGCCTTTTTCTAGATATATGTTTAAATGGAAGTGTGTCATACAGAGAGAGAGATTCAGACAGATAGATAGACAGCACTCATACGCCATGAGATTATGATAAATTCCATAACTTGTGCCAAAGAAAGTCCTTACCATGTTTCATCCCAGTTGGACAAGCAGCTCTCTATATATCTGCAATACTCTATAGTGTGAAATACACCCGATTCCATTCTATAACCGTGGGCGTATGCATTCCCAGAGGGGGATAATCAACTGTCCTTTAAAAACAGGAACGTGAATAGAAAAAACAACTGAGAGCACCGCCTTCACTAACAGCCTAATCATTTCCTGTTAAATAACATGCAGCTTAAGAAAGCCCCGTGAGCAAGAACTAAATCACAAACCAGGCTGCTGCTGCCAGGAACTGACATCGTAAAGGAGCTCTGCATAGGATGAACTTCTGGTGCTTTGGATGACAATGACCATACACTGAACCACACACCTGGCAAGCCTGTGGATGAAAAAGAAAACCTCAATATATTGAAATGGACCACGCAAATGGAAATGTAAGTGTTTTGGCTTCTTGTAATGTTGTCTGTAGCAGGAGACAGCCTTGATATCAAATTGCTTTGCAGATAACAGTTTCTCTGGCTCCAAGTGGCTTGTTTCAATTTCACATTAACATTATGAGTAAACCCTGTGAGTTAAAGAGATACCGAAGAGAAAAGAAAACAGTTCTGAGTAATTATCTTTTGTTTATTTAAATCTGTTTAATAAGTGAGACATACCTTATCACACTTGAACATTTTTCAAGTCAAATCTGGTATAAAAAAAAATCCCTTTGCAGTCCACATTTTTGTCCCATTCACTCCCTAAATAGTTACACCTGTAGAATATGTAAAATCATTACCATAGACACTGAATGTAAATTGAAAGCAAATCTATAGGGACACATAGGAATAAAAACAGATTGGAATAGGGTATTGGTGAAAGTTTGGTCACCCTTGATTTAAAATAGATCCTAAAGACTAACTTAATACCACCGTTGTAAAACTTGTAAACGTGATCAGATATTAGAATTATGATATATATAATACCAGGATCTAAAATTATGTATTTTTTTTTTTTTATGATAAAAAAGAAGCTCTAATTATTAAACCTCACAAGTCTGTTTGTTATGAAAAATCATGTGGCTGCACGATATGCCTCATTGCATCATACTATTATCTTATAATTGTTCTTCAAAAGCAGAAACCCACAAAACCACACAGAATGAAAATCGGAGCACTGTATTGGCCTTAACGCTCACTTGAGTTGGGGAGGGGAAATTATCAAGCAACCCTTTCCTGTGCTGCTATTGTACAATGAAGGGATATATTTGGGGAGACAAAAATGGTTAAAATAATTAGACCCTACATTTATTTTTTTTAAAAATTATATATATGCTGCATTTGAGGGAAATTCACAAAGCATTTTACTCCAACATGTCACTAGCACATTTCTTTTCTGAACAAAAAAAAAAACATTTCAATAACCAATGTTTTGACTAAAAGTCTTTCTTAAAAGTTGAAATGAGTTTTGGTTCACATAAACCGGAGCCCCTACCCATACAATGCATACAATTTAATGTACACTAACTTCAATGGTGCAAATGATGTGTTTGCGAATTTCACCCATAGTATGTTACACAGAAATTCTTCCAGCCTTAATTTATTGATCTAGCATGGAGACCACTGTAAATATGTTTAGAAATAAGTCACAACTCATTTCTGCATGTTGTCTATGTTGACTGTATACCATCTGATATATATATATTACAGACTACCAGACTACTATGAATAATACCTCATAAACATGCAGACAGCAATATTTACACTTCTATGTACTTTTTTTTCAGGCAATCACAAGTTTTCACAAAACAAGTGCTCAGTGAGTATTATTATGTTTGTATTGTGTCAGAATTATTTTTTTTGAACATAAATATGACATGCAGTATAACTAAAATACATTCTAGTGATGGAGTGCGATTGATATTTTAATATCAGCTTACATTAGTACGCAATATAATATTGAGAAACCATATGGAGAATGTACGCCTGATATAAAAACACAATGAGGAGTTAAGAGGAGCACTAAGCAAGACACTTAACAGTCTTTTACTGAGATATTTTTTTTATAGAGACTGGCTTTCAAAGACTGGTAAATGGGTTCCAAATTTTATAGCAGTTTAGAGTTAATGTGTCATTTTCAATTTCCAAAACTCATGTATAGTGGGTGACTATTGCTCTTAAATAAAATCTAAACTACCTTCAAATCAATAATTTTGAACCCCAATATCAAATAAAATACCAATTTTAATTAAAATGTTATACTAGCAAGCCAAGCTAACTGCTTTTTTTTTTCTTCTTGTTATGCAGGTGGAAAGTTGTTCTCTTAATATGTTTTTTGTCTCTAAACACAGGTAATATAACATTTCAAAATGCATTTATTTATGCATATATGCATGTGTGACTGTATGTATGTATGTGCAAAGCTAATGAGTTACACAGCTGCTTCTTGCTAGTCAGCTCTTGTGTTTTGACATACAGCCTTCATTTTGTAGTTTTGTTGGGTGTAGAGCACATGTCAGGGGAATTACACAATCTGTTCCTATTAGGAGCTTTATGTTGATGCAGTAAAGCAGTGGGTTTTGTATTACATGAATTGAAAAGGTATGGGGAATGCACTTTTTGAACACAGCAGGCAGTTTATTCGATGGAATCATTTTGACTGCTCTTTAACCTTCCAAACCTGAAGACAGCTGACACACTTTTGTATGTGATTTATTTGAAATGACCCTGGCTGGGACTCTTGGTTTCGTGTGAACGTGGGTTGAGCGTAAAATAGGATGATTTTTGTAAAAGCGTCTTGGCCAGCTTGGAAAGGAGAAGTGTGAACAGGAATTGTTCCAAAGCAAGGAGCTCAATGAAAGCATGTATTGCGAGGCCATTGGAAACTTATACACTCACAAAGTAAACAGAAACTTACTGTAGTTCCTGTCTCGAAAGAAAGACGTCAAATGGAACATTTTGAGACAAAAATACACACACAGTCCTACTTGTTCAAATTTATATTGCCTTCAAATAAAAGTTGAGAGGTTTACTTTTGTTGTGTGTACGTTTTACCTTTTCTCTGATTTAATGTTTAGCATCTTTCTTGCCATTTGGACTTTAAAATCAGAGGTGATTTGTGTGGCCCTGCCCAGTCCTTCAGGGCTCTGAGGCTGAGAATGTGTTTACTATGCAAGAGTAGTGTGAGGCACATGTTCATGTTCAAACTGCATTAAAAAGCAATGCATCAGAATACAGGAAAGCTTGCACAGAAACATGGCAGACTATCAGACCACATTCCCTTTAATTTGATTACACTAGTCAGTTGTGTTATATACAGCAGCACTTCAGGTTATCCAGATAAGAGTGAGTTGTTTTGTTTTGGTGCGTGAATTCAGTTCCTCATTGCTGGCAGTTCGTACTTTTATTAAAGTAAACTTCATCATTCATGACCAGTCTCAATGGACGGCTTTCATTCTGTGGTTTTGTTTACCATGGCTGAACATGACAATGAGTTAAATATCTTCTGGGTATTAACACAGGGTGAGCTTCAAATGGAATACACACCAAGCTGCTGTCTTCCTGGTCTCAACAATATGAATGGTTATAATGTGTTATAAAATGGCTTTGAAAGGATTCCAACCCAAGTAACTGCACCGTTCTGTATTATTTTGTGTATTTGGTAACACATCCTGTTTCATGAAAACAATAAACATAAAACTCCCGTTGGTCTAGAACCACAGTCACGTGACTGATTATGATGGTGTGTGGCTGAAGTGTTTTATATTACTTGAAAGATACAGACTCTTAATAAACAGGCATTAATAAGCAGGAAAGCAATTAAAGTACCAAACAAAGATATATACTCAGTATACATACACTTCCTGGCCACTTTATTAGGACATGTACCTAGTATCAGGTCAGGCCACTGTTTGCCCTAATCACAGCCTTGACACAATGTTAAAGTTCATCCCAAACTTGTTCACCTGGATTGAAATCAAGGGGATTGCGCAAGCCATGGAAGATGCCTGGTGTATCTGTCATGCTCTTCAATTGTGGCATCTTGTATGGTTGCGTTATCATCTTGAAAGCTGTCAATGCCATCAGAGTACAAGTGCAGCATTAATAGGTTGACCAGGCATTACATATCACATCACATGATCAAACGATTTATTATCAGGGTGAGGCTAAATCAGGTAGATAAAGTGGCCATATGTAGTACTGGAAATAATAATGGGAACAACAAATGATTTACACAACAACTGAGGGTTGGTATTTTATTGCCCGTTTTTCCTCACTTTACCATATAAATATTTTGGCATCTCTGAACAGATAATCGTATCCTCTTTAAAATATGCAAAAGATTATAATGAGCAGAATGTCAAACAATACAGTTTTCATGAGTGTAGTAACAGTTTTTATAATTTTTCAAGATGGAGTGTTACTTGTTCTCTGCTAAATTAATTTTCTTTTGCCTCTTGCCGTCCCTCGTCTTTCTCTACAGGTTGTTCAGCTTTACACGAAGTCAAAGGATTGGTTGGCAAAAGTGTTGAACTTTCTTGTCATTGTAAGTTCCCAAACCATACAATCCGATTTCTCTACATGCAAAAATATGTCTACAGTAGTGACGAAATCACGGTGGCTGCTTACTACTCTGGAGAGCCGATTAGAGACCAAGATATCAATGAAGAGTTCAGAAATCGTACAAGGATTGATCTATTTGAGCAGGTGGTGGAGCTTTTGGATGTAAGGATTTCAGATGAGGGAAAATACAAGTGTATTGTTCAAAATAAAGCAACAGAAAGTGTATACACATTTGAACTCCTGGTAACAGTTACAGGTAAGCAACTACTTCAGTTTTCTATGTTGCGTGTGGTGTGTTAATGTTGTTGTATAGGTACAGGTGCACGGGATATAAATGGGTCTGTGTATCACAAGTGATTTAAAATATATAGTTGTATTTAGGCACAGGGATTGCACTTCACTTCATATGCATTTAAAGTATTTAATAATATGCGAGCACGGGGTTGCACAAATTAGTTCACATGCTGAGATTCAAGTGAATAATTAGTTAGTAATTGAATCTCGGCACAACAGTATATATAGAAGCACGTTTCACTCACTCAGGGTTGTGTGTTCAGAGCGAAAGAACGGGAGAGAGTGAGGAGAGTAAAATAAAAAAGAAAAGAAAATAATACTTACAGCAATTGCTAGGTTGTGCTGGAGGACCAGCACGGTCCCTGTGTGTTAGTGTCTGTTCGTTTTGTTTGCCTGTTTATTTTGGTGTTAAGTGCCGTGTGCTGTTTTGTTCAACATTTTATTTTCTGTGTCAATAAACTCACTGAGCACCGCAGAGTCTCAGTTTCAACCCCAGTACAGCTTGTCTGCGTGCGTACTCCTTATGTCACCCCTACAGCCAGCCTGTTCACAGCGACCTTTACATATTTTAAGGGTTTACATATGACATTTAAAACTTAAAGGTAAAAATGCTGTGGTATCTCATAACACAAAATAATTGCATGGTTATAATAGGGTGCTGTGGACAGATACTGTGGTACAGTATTTTACATCCCCACTAGTGTTAACGTTTCTTTGTTTGTTTTCAATCTGTGAACCTGAAACTATCTGCAGCTAAATTCACACGGCCAGTGGTGCTGAAGAGTGGAGGTAACAACAACGTAAACTATACCTGCTTCTCCAGCGGTGGATACCCTGCACACAGTGTGCAATGGCACTTTAACCCTGACCTCAACACCTCAGACTGGTCCACTGTGGAAGAACAAAAAATCAAAGACCCTCAAACAGGATTGTTCAATGTTTCAAGCACAATTACAATTCATAGCCTGCTAAATGTGAACATCAGCTGCTTGGTTCAAAATGAGACCTCGCTGGCTATTGAAACATGTGAGTATCTTTTACCATTAAGTCATCGGTGCAAGTACTTAAGTCTATTTAAAAAAAAAAAAAAAAAAAAAAAATACAAGAAAGCCATGATTTGCTCAATTGTAAGAGGTTGTTGCTCAGATTAGGCAATGTAAATGTTGTTTGGAGAGGTGTGGTACCTTCACACCATGCCTCTCAATGTATGGGTCAAAGAAAGCCTTCCATTTTAATGTTTATTCAGTACACACAGTTCAAAGAATGGAAATATAGTAACTCTCCACCATATTTAGATGTTAAAATGTCTTCACAATTTTGGGTGATTGTACTAGACCCAAATATACTGTAATATTTTATTTCAGAAACGAGAATACATATCCAAGTTCACTGATCTAGGGGCTCATTGTAGTATTGCAGTAATTGTACATGTTGCCTGGCTAACTTAACTTAGGATTAAAACTCATTGTAATCATTCTGTATGAGTCTAAGACCATTCCAGCTCTCAGGTAAGGAATGTGGCAGTGCAGTTTCCTTGCTTTTGATATTAGTGCTGTGTGAGTCTTTTGAAAAGTTCAGAGGGTGGAAATACACTCTGAACAGGAAAATAACTAGAAATCAAACCACTGAAAATCATAGGGGAAAACATTCTAGGTCTCAAAAAAAAAAAAAATAAATAAATAAAAAACCACCACACTTATTAGGGTATTATGTGCAATGTAAATAGTTTTCAAATAAATATGTTTAATCTAAAATAGCAAACTGTAGAAGCTATAATGATACATCATTTGCCAATCCACTTAAAAAACTATATTCCCTAAATAGAGAGCTTGTAGAGATCTGACTGTCCGTGATGAATTGATGCTCATTTAAATATGTCTGGAATGTGTCTGTGGTAAAGTGATCACATGTTGATTTTCCAGGGATAGCAACACCGGACACACCGGACACACCCTTTGATAACATGTTGGTGTATGCTGCTGTTGCTGCTGTTGCTATGGCTACAGTTTGTGTGGTTATCTGCATTGTATGGAGGACGAAAAAATCTTGTTCTCTAAACGTAACCGGTAAGATATATTTTGCACACACACAAAAAAAAAATCCATCATTTAGAAAACTTGTTTTTGTTTTTAAAAAACATGACTTTATGTTTCTGGTCCAATACTTATCAACACACATTTTGCTTCTCTTTTTTTTGTTGTAGTTAAGCGACCTAGAATTGAAGCTACCAATCAGTAAGTATGACTGGATTTAGGACTGCTAATTGTTTATATACAGTTTCACCTTGCACAACATGATACTTTGTAGACTGCTGTAGATCTTTTGCCAGTTAGAGTGCACGTTTCGACTGCTGAATGCCACCAACCATATTGAGCTTCTATTGTACTTTATTCTCAATATTGGTATGGTGGATACACCTGACTTAAATAATTCCTGAGTGTGCACCTCTTGCAATTCCTGCGAAGTCAATTCAAAACATTTTTTTTTTACTTTTATATTAATAATAAAGTTATGAAAGTGCCTGTTATAGAAAATGTACAGTGCTTGTTTATGTAAGGTATTTATAATGTTTATCTGCTGTATTTGTGTAGGGAGGAGGAAGCTGACATAATGGAATCGAGCACTTGAAATGATAAGGAAGGTTACTATATATAAATCTTAACTATGATCAATATCAGTGGATAATAATTAATCAGAACTGTAGTTAAGAGTGATAGTCAAAGCTTCAGCGGAGTGCTAACCAAGGTTTTGAAATCGGTTCTCTTATCCCTTATTAGCACCAGCATTATTATCACTGGAGACCCTGTAATTCTGTTTAGATATTTTGGTTCTTTGCTTGTATTTTTTTAATCCTTCTTAGTCAATTAAAGCACTCAGGTTGTCTAGGATTTTAAACATGTATCCAGGTGGGCAATCACAAGCAGTTATACGAATAAGAACTTTAAAAGTAAAATTATGTTCTGTATATGAGGCAATTTTTGTATCATCAGCTATGTTTTTATGAATATTTTTTCTCTTGCGTAAGCTCACTCTGAGAGTGATTTTATCTAATGTTTTCTCAGAGAAAGACCTGAATTGAATTTCTGAAGTGAGGTAGTTTTTTAAATAACCAGTAGGGATGATCACTGTAATTTCTGCCCTGTCAGCCTCTGTGAGTTATGACATGGAAAAGAAATGTTGCACAACCATTTCACTTTGGAAACTCAGTTCATAAGAGTATCTTCTAAACTTCTAAGCAGAAACAGCAATGTATTTGATATACCCCCTCACTAATGGACAGAGGATATGTATTTTTATGTTTACTGTAGTGTTTAAACGCAGTGCATTTCATTTGAAACTACTCCCAAAAGCTTGGAATTTAATAACATTCTGTAAGTGCCATTTCACAAAATGTACTATTCATTTTGTTTAAATAGTCAATTTATAACTGACAAAACTAACACTTTCTTTAACATTATGTTTTAGATATTCTTCTCCTATAATTTCAATTCAAATGTGATTTTCCCAAAAACTGAAATTTGTGCATCCTTTAGGAGAGGTGTTTATTTCACTAATTACAGAATAGTGGTGAGATGTCTGCTAACCAGGCAGCTCGGTGGCATGGTGGTTCGCACTGCTGCCTCACAGCACCATGGTCATGGGTTTGATACCGGCCTAGGAGTCTGTCTGTGTGGAGTTTGCATGTTCTCCCCGTGTCGGCGTGGGTTTTCTCCAGGTACTCCGGTTTCCTCCCACAGTCCAAAGACATGCTGTTCAGGTTGATTGGTCACTCTAAATTGCCCTGTGTGTGTGGTGCCCTGTGATGGACTGGCATCCCATCTATGGTGTAGTCCCACCTTGTGCCCTGTGTCTGCTGGGTTAGACTCCAGCTCACCACGACCCTTTAAAGGATTAAGCGGTTAATGATAATGGATGTTTGCTAACTGTACAGACAAGGACCAGAATTAAATAAAAATGATGCCATTGCCATTATAAAGTATAGCAATGGTGGTGCCATGAACTTGTATTTAATTCAGGCCAAGGTTAACTGCTAAGGTAATGCCAAATAAATCATGGCCCTATTGTTTAACTGTTTCTTTTGGAGGAAATGACTGTAATGATGACATCACTAAAGAAAATGTGACAGACTAAATAGTCTCAGTCAAACACACATATATATACTAGTTCAGTTTTGCTTTAACGCAACTATGCAATTAAGCACATTTTCCATTGGAAATTTGGTAGAGATTTCTCTCATGCTTTCTTAACAAATATTTAGTTTCTAACATTGTTTTATTGTTGTTTTATATTTCTACTGTGATTGTTTTATGAATTGTGTTTATAAAAAATGCTAAAATACAGTCAAGGCATCATCAGAACCATTAAATTACTTGATTAGAGCCATATAATTAAGCATTAAAGTATGACGCAGAATATCACCGTGGTGACGGTCTTGAGACCAAGGCATTAGCACTTAATGAAATGTCAATTATCTTCAGATAATAACCGCTGGGGGGATAAGGGGTGGGGGGTGGAGTGGGGTATAGCTTTAATGGAGAAAAAAAAAACATTTCAAATTAACTGAAGCCTTTTGTGCAGAAAATATTCCTCTTCATAGCCTTATATCATGCAAAACCTACAGGGAGGATGGTTTACAGTTTTCACCTGGAACCTGATTGATGGGTACCCGGTGTTGAGGTTACTAGTACTATGCTGCCTCTACAGTACTGCCGGTGTAGTGTCAGAATGTGGTACGAGTGCCAAAACTTGAGTCGTGTAATGTCAGAATGTGGTAGAGCATCGAATTTTGGTACAAGTTCAATCGATTGCTATCCTCCACGTAACGCTCTAGTCTTAAGGTTTGTAAAAAAACTTAAAGCAAATGCCAAAGTTAACTATAAATTTTTATTATTATTATTTTATTTTTTGGCAAACATAAACTGAAAACAGACAACCAATTTCTCTTTCAATAGTAAAAGAAAAAACATTTCACAACGAACAAGACAAAAAGAAAAGTCACGGCAAAGTTGCACAAGTTAAAAAAATCACAAGACCCAATGTATTGGATACGATAAATAGTTGCAAACTATTTGCTTAAATGGTGGAAAAATATGATAAATTTCATTAAAAACATCTTAACGTACCAGATTGAACTGGCATTCCCCTTCTTCCTTAGCAAAGTTGTTTATGCATGGGCAAGAAGCACAGTGCACTGTGTACCACTTTTTAACAAATACCAAAAAATAGCACTACACCTGTACTGTATTGTGTACAATAAATATATGTATCTAACTACTGTGTTTCCATAAAATGTGTCTGTGTGTTTTGAAATGTCATAATTATAAACATTGCACAATATATTTAGCGATGGATAGTAAATACATTTATGGTATTCCTTTCATTTATATATTTTTTTCTCAGTGCATATAATATACAATATTGCATAAGTATTTAAGTTTTGTACTGTAAAACCATTATGTTCTCAGATTTGTTTATGTCATTTTAATAAAACCTGTACTAAGAACAACACTTGTACCTCATCCTTTTTGTAAATGTGTACTTAAAGTATCGGTATAAGATGACCTGAAGATAGTCAAAATGTTGGTAAAACCGGTGTTAAGACAAATTCCGTGCCCCCAAGGATTCATGTCCCCCCGATGGATAAACCCTACTAACTGCCAACGGGAGCGTGTGATTCCTCGCTCACGGCGCAATGCGCGTAACACTGTCATTTATATTTATTTGTTATTATTACTACACAAGCAATCTACCACGTGTAACTGAATCCAGTTGTCCTATAATTCAGTTAAATGCAGTACAATCTTCTAAATGTTTATTTACTTAATTATTTATTTCATTCCTGACAGCTTTTCAGAACTGTCACACACACACACACACACACACACACACACAGACACAGACACAGATAAACCAACAGAAACGTTGAACTTGAAAGGAGATTATAATTATTATTTAATAATTTGCCATCTGAAAAAGAATCATAGTAGTGGGTTTTGCCCTGTAGTGCGTTTACAGTTCTCAGCCATGCATTTGCAGATGGAAAAACAAGGTGACACTGAAATGTAGTGTCCCTCCTGGAAATCAAGCTGCAGCAATTCAAAAAGTACCAAACTTAGTCAACTCAACTGCATACTCAAATTTGGTGTCCCCTGTGTAGATCAAGCAGGAGCTTTCCAAAAATTACCAAACTTATACTGTTAGTGTGTCTCTCTTTCTTTCTCACCTGCATACGAAATAGGTTTTTGTCACTGGTGTGCATTTGCACTCAATAAACAAGAGGAAACCATTTTTACAGTCACTGGAAAATGTGCTGTCCCCTCTGTAAATCAAGCAGGAGCTTTCCAAAAAGTACCAAACTTATACTGTTAGTGTGTCTCTCTCTCACCTGCATACTAAATAGGGTTTGTCACTCTGGTGTTCATTTGCACTCAATACCAAACAATACTGTTAGTGTGGTCATATTATCTAAGTAACGGCAAGACAACTGTTGTACGTTTAACTGTTTTATTTTAACACAGCAACCTACAGCCTGCTTCCAGGATATTCTGTCCCATACCTCTAACATCCTGTTCAACACATGCCCTATGTGTTCATCCTAACACCACAATTGTGTCCTCACATTGTGCATGCTGCACAAAAAAAAAAAGCTGAGTTCAATTGATGGCTGTCCAACACATGTGCGGTGGAACCACTTGTTTCAGCCATCGTAGGTGATGTGGAAAATACAAAGGAACGTAGAGGTTTTAGAGAAACTAATGTATTGTAGAAGGTTCAGTTAGGAAATCATTACGAAGTATGGAAACTACACACATTTAATTTGCATAAACTTTTAGAAAACCTCTACTTCTACTTATTTAGTTACTTTTCATTTTGATTAGAAGATGTTTGGAGTTGCAGTTGAAAAAGTTTACAAATACAACTAAAGTGTTCACTACTAACTTACCCATTCATGTTGTCACACTGCATCCTCCAGATTGTCCTGCTTTCCACAAAACAAGCAGACTGCTCACATCATCTGTGGAATAATCATATATAGGCGCATATTTGAGAACATGTGCACAAATAAATACATCTCATAGATACATCAAATAGATCTCATCTCCCTCCCGCCTTATAAATGCATAAATCTATTTGTCTTTAAACATTTGAGACTGTATCAACTATTTATTCTTTGGTAACCATTCATTCCTAACAACAGCAACTTCTTAGTGACCACCAGACATTGCAGTCTCACATGTGGGTTAGAAAGATAGAAACCCCACCACCAGACTGTTTCACTTCTGTGGATGAAGTAGTTTGTTGTTCATGTATGTATTTACCAGTCATTTAAAATGTTTAGCTGCCCATGATTTTTTTTTTTATTATGAAACATCACTATACCATGAACAATGTAAGATTAACATGGCAACAGTGATGCTCACCCAAAAAGGTACCATTAAGTGATCAATTTTAATGCAAATGTACTAAATAAACCTGGCTAGATTGAACATGCTCAATGAACTATTACTGTGTTGTCAATTGTGATAATTTGAGAGACACAGTATAAGTTTGGTAGTTTTTGGAAAGCTCCTGCTTGATTCGTACAGAGGGCTCCAAATTTTCCAGGGCGACTGGAAAAAATGGTTCCCCCTTGTTTATTGAGAGCAAATGCATACCAGAGTGACAAACCCTACTGAGTATGCAGTTGAGAGAGACGCACACACTGTCAAAGTTTGGTACTTTTTGGATAGCTGCTGCTTGATTTCCAGGATGGACACTACATTTCAGTGTCCCCCTGTTTTTCCATCTGCAAATGCATGGCTGAGAACTGTAAAGGCACTACAGGGAAAAACCCACTACTATGATTCTTTTTCAGATGGCAAATAATTAAATAATAATTATAATCTCCTTTCAAGTTCAACGTTTCTGTTGTTTTATCTGTGTGTCTGTCAGTTATGAAAAGCTGACCTGAATGAAATTACAAATAAATAAGTAAATAAACATTTAGAAGATTGTACTGCATTTAACTGAATTATACAATAACTGGATTAGGTTACTCGTGGTAGATTAGTTGTACACTTCATTTAATTACCCTCCTGTATCTGTTGCGGTTTTTTTGTTTGTTTGTTTGTTTTGTTTTTTTTTTTTGTTACAGTTTTTAAACAATCTACTCTCGATGTAGAATCGCCGAAATCACAAGTTTACACAAACATCTGTAGTCCAGAAGCAATACAAACTCGCTCCCGTTTGCACCAGACGCTGCTCTACTCTTATGGATTGCGCCGTGAGCGAGGAATCACACGCTCCAGTTGGCAGATAGCAAGGTTTGTTCATCTGGGACACACGAATCCTTAGGGGCACTGAATTCATCGTAACACCGGCAGGGACTGTTTCTCCACATCGCGCCACAGCGTCCATTGAGTTTTGAGCGGACACCTGCAGGGCTGGCCTTTGTCCTCCAGAGGCGGTAGCTTGCTTACATCCACTCGAGTTCCTGAATGTAAAAAAGAAAGCTGGCTTGGTCGTGGGATCAGCTTTTGCCCACTGAACACTGGGGGTAAAATAATTGGGAACAAGAAATTTAAAAAAATAAATAAATAATCAGATAATATAAGTGTAGTAATATAAAACTGACCAGCAGAGGGCAACGTGTGCTTATAAAAAATTCCCGATTTATTTTGAAATGTGTTTATAGGGGGAAATGACACGTTATCTGAAGCAATATTAATTTTAATTAAATGTAACACCTTATAAATTATATTGTGTTAATTGAATAAAAAA